>NC_090750.1:101229473-101234473 GCF_036898095.1 Palaemon carinicauda
ACGTCACAGTGCGGGAGCCAGGCGACTGATGGTCTCTCCTCATGTTATTCCATCCTGATGATAACAATCAAATTATTATGATAAAAGTTTTTATGTCGATACCTTTGACTTGTTATTCCTATATATAATTCTTAACATTTCACGCACTTACGAACGTATAATGTGTATGTTTATATTAATATCAATACTCTTCTTAAATATTTTATTTTTCACTTTATCCTTTCCTCACTGGGCTATTTTCCCTGTTGGAGCCCCTGGCCTTATAGCATCCTGCTTTTCCAACTAGGGTTTTAGCTTGGCAAGTAATAATAATAATGATAATAATAATAATAATAATAATAATAATAATTAGGCCTGTGTGGTTATGCAATAAGTTCGATATAGGTGAGAGCAAAACCTATAGATTTATAAAGACCTTGGGTTAGAGTTTTTTCTAGACATTGTAAGACGTTAACAGTGGTATATAAGAAGAAAGCCAGTGATATTCCTTTCATGTTACGTGTTATATCTTTTTTCTTTCCTTATTTCAAGGTTACAAATCAACAATACATCTATTTGTGACTTAGAGAAAGGATGCTCTAAATTTTGTACTGGTATCATTATGTGTGTCCTATTGTCACCTGTAATTGACCATTCTAGAATTGCATGTAGCTAAGGTCCTTGTATGTTCTTGAGACCAATATTTAAAGTATCATTATGTGTGTTCTATTGTCACCTATAATTGACCATTCTAGAATTGCATGTAGCTAAGGTCCTTGTATGTTCTTGAGACCAATATTTAAATTCAAACTAAATAGCATTGACCCCTTAGCAATAATGAAACAAAAACTGAAAATATAAAAACATTCTAAACTCATTTTGCATCTAGAATGATCAATCAGGTAGAGAAAATGTGCGCATTGAGTAACCTACATGCAAGATGCTTGCAGTATGCAATGTGCATCTGATTATTATTATTATTATTATTATTATTATTATTATTATTATTATTATGTAGAAATACTGTATGTGCGTATTGTTGTTTATTCGCTTTGCTGTATATTATTCATATTGAAGCTAATTAAAAAAATTCAAATTTTAACATTCTCTCTCTCTCTCTCTCTCTCTCTCTCTCTCTCTCTCTCTCGGTTTGCATTTAACCTCATAATGACAACCAATACTTATGTATGTGTGTAGATGTATATATACATATATATTTGTGTTTAAACTTCACACACATGTATATATATATATATATATACATACATACATACATACATACATACATACATTATATGTATATATATATATATATATATATTATATATATATATACTGTATCTCTATATATATATATATATGCATGTATGCGTTCTTGTGTTTGTATGTTAGGGTTTACACGCTTGCATACATATGGATGTTTATCTCAGAAATATACTATTTTGCTTAATAGGAAATGGTATTAATGAATAACATGATACTAGCCCCGGCCACACCCATCTTTCAGCCCTTAAATAAAGGAGGAACGTAGTGCAAAAAAATTCAAATACGAGAAAAGCCACTTTGCCCAGCCTACACAGAAGGCTCTTCATTAAAGACAGAGAGAGAGAGAGAGAGAGAGAGAGAGAGAGAGAGAGAGATTGTGGATGAAGGCCAAGAATTAGTTAGAAGTTGACCTCTAGCCTAAGGACTTACACTTTCATTTGTTTTGTGCACTTTCATGCCACTCATAAGTGAATATTGCTTTTCTGTGGAGTTCTTTTCCTACTTGCTCTGCCTATCAACCTCTATTATCAGTCATTTTTTCTTCTTATTTTTGTTGCAGGTTTAATCAGATAGTTTTTGTCCGTATTGTTTTACATTTATCATTTATTTTATATGGCTGCTATTGTTATTGTATTTCCGCCGGAGACCCTCTTTTATGCATGCACAGTATACGTAATATGTCAGGTCGGCGAATATGTGAGCTATATCGATGTCACCTTCGATAAAGCCACTTCCTCCCAGGACATAGAGGAGCATAGCCACTATATACGACTCTCCTTCCTATTCATTCCATTCTTCGGGATAACTGAAATGAAATAAGAAAAAAGTCAAATTTATCCAGGACCGAAGATGATCCGGGTTTGGGAACGACGTTTGCTTTGCGGTGCCTCTACTGTGCTTCGGACTCTGTCACGGTCGTCATGGTGCTCTCATTGCATTCCTTCCATCCTATCATCTTTTATATATGACCTTATCTCTTCCACATCCATATCCCACTTACGGCTTGCTAGTAATTGGCAAGAGCCCGTGGTCCCCTTCTAGGGAGCCAATCTAAATCCATCCATCCCCTTCCTAGATGTCCTGCTTGAAACTACCGAAACTGGGTTTCATACGTCGGTCTACACCAACGATGAACCTCGGACTTGGTTTCAACGGTGGCAGTGAATGTCCCGCCAGATACAAAGCTTTCACCATCAAGGCCATCGTGAAGAGGGCTATCTCTCATTGCTCCTCCTGGGAGTTTACCTATGAGGAACTGGACTGCATAACTCCGGTCCTTGTGAACGAGTATCCTAACAGATAGATCAATCTAGAAATCAAGAAAGCCCTCGACACTGGGTATGTGGTTGAACAGTGAGACATGACTAGTGTAACAAAAGTAAACATTTATTACAACACATAATACACTGAAATTACTTACAAGACGAGAGAGCCATTAAGGACATCATACGGAATAACATCTTCCCCGTACAAGAGAATACTGAATCGAACTTCGTAATTTACTACCAATCTTTGTTATGAAGAATAACCCAGTCCCTCCCATGCTGGACAGTTTGAAGAGTTATATGTGATCTTCTGTTACTAATGCCACATCCGAGGATACCCAGGCAACTACGTCGGAATGAACACCATGCAGCTATAAAAACCTTCCCTGCCACGTACAACAAGGTACTATCAAAGGACATTGCCAGCAAGCTCACAATCGGTCCATTGCGTGAGAACACATCATGAAAAATACGAAAACCATAAGCAGTGCCTCGAACAGCAGGAAAATTAGAATTCTGGAGGCCCTGCTGATCCTGGAGGAAAACCTATCTTCATCACTACCCAGAAAATGTTCCTCTTGCCTTCCTGCCAAAGGAGCGCCCCACCCCTGGACTATAAGTAGACATACTAGTAAAATCAACACTGACGACAACAGCACCAGTGAGGGGAGCAGCAGCATGTCTAGAGCAGAGCCTCTCCTAGGAAACGCCACGGCCAAACAGTGAACAGACTCCTCTAACGGGGAATCTTACATACAAGATTCGCTCATGACCTGCTCACGTTGCCCAGCACTCGGCCCCAGGGCATCCCTCTCTGCATAGCTACTACCTTTTCCCTGGGGGAATTCCCAGCCAATGAAAATTCGACAGGAATGAGACCAACTCAGATTCATATAAATAAAGCTATGAAGCCCTCTTCTATCAATTACTATTCTAGCCTGATGATGAGCAGACATACCATGCAACTCACTACCCGAATACTACAAGAAAATTATCACCAAACCCTGGAATTAACTCTTTTAAACTAAAGGACAGTTCATTTACTGATAAATATCCATATCTTCTTGGAAAAGGAGAATAGAGGAATCACTAGCAGATTGTAGTGCTATTGAAAAGAAGAAACTTGAAACAGTAGGAAAGGTGTCTCATAAAATTAATGCCACTGAAGCAAACCTAGTCTTCAATCAAACATCCATAAAAGAGGGTCTCTTACCAAAATACAAAATTTTCAACTGCATTACCTTTCAGTGTGTGATGGCCCAATGACCAGCGTTTCAGGAGAACCTTTCAACAGAGACAACTCAAAGAGAGAGACAAGCTTCACACCCCGCCGTGCCCTCCTGGAAAAAGTGGGCTGAGTAGACACAGAAAGGAAGGCCCAGTGGAGCATCCTGAAAAGGCCCTTGGGGATGTCATATCTACCATGAACAACGCCAATGACCCTGGAGAAGATGGAAGGACAACCAACTCGATGCATCACATGAAGTTTAGGACCCTGCCCAAGAACAAGAGGTCCTCATATACCCCAAGAATATATCATCTATGTAAATTCAAGGACAATCCTAGTCCGAGCAATGACTAAGTGCAACCTAGCTTTAAGACGTACTGTACATGAGATTTCGTAACTGAACTTGTAAATTTCCTTAGTCCTGAGTTCATACCCAATGAGGGCCTGGCGGGAAATGTTGAATATTTTTTTTAATATTCAAAATTTCTGCTGTCCATAAGGAATAAACATATTTTGCAGAACTTTGTTAATATTTTGTCAACTGGAGAGGTCATTCTTATTCTGAAATATTTGACATTGTATGAACATAATAGAAGAAACATTAATGCAAAGGCACACCCACACATCTATATATATATATATATATATATAGAGTGACCCATCATTATATTTGGGTACATGCATTCTCTTCATTAAATTACATTGGTAGGTGATTAAGTGAAACTAAAAGAAAATTTCATATATATATATATATATATATATAAGTGGATTTCTATATTCTTCACAATTTGAGGGCATTTGTGAACTATGAAAAAACCGTTGATAGTGTGCACCGGCCAATTTTGTGGAGAGTCCTGTGTTATTATGGAATTCCTCTTGAATATGTAATTTTGATCAAGTCTGTTCATGACCATAGCCAGTGCAAGGTTAATGTTAATGGAGTATTAACAAATAAATTTCCAGTGAACAGTGGAGTACTCCAAGGGAATGTGTTGTCACCTATGTTGTTTATCCTCTTCATGGATTTTGTTTTGAATAGATGGTGGAGAAGGATTGGACTGGTTGGTAACAGGAAATTAGCTGGGGATGGTGGAGAGGGATTGAAGTGGATTGGTAACAGGAAATTAGCTGACTTAGAGTATGCTTATGACGCTGCCCTTATTTGTAGAACACTGCAGGACTTGCAAAGATTGCTTACCAGAATGCATGAAATATCACATAAGGTTGGGCTCAAGATAATTAGAAGAAAGACAGAGATGATG
>NC_090750.1:101239473-101309473 GCF_036898095.1 Palaemon carinicauda
TGTAGTCACTTTATCAAGATCTGGAGAATATGTTTTCTCTACTTTGTTCAAACACTGGGTACTGATAATAGTACCTACCCCTCTTGGAAACTAAGCAAAAGATTGGTCCATCACTTTGGTGACAAACAAGTCTTCGCTGAACATTATGGAAAGTCTGACCTTGTGTCTTTTAGTAAAATGACTGTTGCTGATTGACTTTACGAAAACGAGCTTTTACAAGATGGTCAATGACCTGCCATGAAACAGCAGAATTCGCAGATGCCGCAGCTGAAATCTTTGTGTCAAAGTAGACCAACAAGGCGAACCCATGAGGAACTCCAACAAAGTCGGACAGCAAGAGATGAAGCAGACGTGCTGGAAGTTGTTGAGATTATACAGCATAATCAAAATCCATTTGATCTCAGAACAGTACCACAAAAACTTACCAATATTATCAATGATCAAATCGCGAGTGGCGAGTGCTGGTGTGAAGAAATCTATAACTGGAATCTTGGACACTTGCATGCGAAAACAAACAACCTTCATGAATTATAGACTGTCAGAAGATGGAGTCAGTAGTTTTCTGGATGCCGAGGCTCGGGTTAAAGTTTCCACGTTTCCTGAAATAAGGAAATTACTCCCTGGGGATAAGACAAAAAAGATGATTGTCAGCGCGGAAGTGCTGTTCTAAAGACTACTTGCAGTCTCGGCAAAACGTGATGTTGACCTGCATTCTGTGATGATGTAGCTTATGAGCTTTCTGAAGTTCCTCCTGCCATATTCCATGATGAAGGCCAAATGAGGAAAACTTTCAAAGCTCAACTTGCCAAAAGAATCGAGTTAATTATTTCAGATATGGCAGATGTTCCACAAAGTGGTGGCTCAACAGCATATATCATAGATGGCATGGCCGTGCTCCACCATAAGAATGAATATCTGAGAAGTCTTATCATCCACCAAACACTAACTATTTTCAAAAAACTTTTTTGTCTCGCTGAACTGGCAATTGTATTTGACAGATATGATTCTATTTTATTCAATCAAGGGTCAAGAAAGATTGAGGAGAATCACTGTTGGTGATACAAATTATACAATAGCAGTGAATCGCTCAGTTCCTAACTACAGAACTTTCTTGTAGAAACCCATCAATAAAGCTGAATTGGGAGAGTTTTTGAGTATTTTCTTCACAGAAAGATAACCCCTTGCACTTGCTAGTGGCTTTTCAGATGGTAAGAGAACAGTGCACATAACGAAGCATGATTTAAATGGAATTTCTGCCTTGTTTTCGTCTCATGAGGAGGCTGACACCCGATTTTATTCCATGCAACTAAGATGTCACCTCAGCACCAGAAATTAATGTTAATAAATTCTGAAGAGATGGATGTACTCGTTCTGATGATATACCACATCACTGAGGGGATGTTAACTCCAAAATTTTACATGTACACTAGCAGACATCATGTGGCTGAGATTCTTGGACCCAATGTGTATGAGGCAATACCCGCAGCACATGTCTTGACTGGCTGTGATAGTTTCTTTTCAATACCAGCTTGAAAAACATTCTATGTTCACAGCTCTCACAAAATAAGTGTCTGTACTGGGAGCTCTACATTTTCTGGGATATTCATCAGCCCCTTGGAGATGATTATTCTGATGCCTGACATTTCATTCTTCTGCTCTACAAGTTGAAGTGTAAGCTACCTGCAAATACCTGGCTAGATGATTTGAGAGATCTGTGTGCAGTCAAGACCAACAAGACCTGTGGTGTCTTTGCCCCAAACAGAAAATGTGTTCAAGCGTCCTGTGAAATGAGCTAAGCACCAGACTGCAGTAAGGGTGAATTGATGCCAAGCGCAACCTCAACTCTGGAATCCTATTATTAATGGTTGGATGAATCATGAAGAACTATTGGTACCAGTCGACTTTGACGGAGATGTAGCTCCAGTTCAAGTGCGGCATCTCACACATTTATTTTATAGGTAGTAGGTTGGCCAAGTCGCCAGCTACCCGTTGAAATACTACCGATAAAGAGTTATTGGATCCTTTGACTGGCCAGACAGTACATAATTGGATCAAACTCTGGTTATGGCTCACTTTTCCTTTGCCTACATATACACCGAATAGCCTGGCCTATTTTTTACACATTCTCCTCTTTCTTCACTCAAGGGGTTAATTACTGCACTGTAATTGCTCAGCGGGTACTTTCTATTTGGCAAGGGTACAAGACTGTTTAGCTATGGTAAGGAGCTCTTATAGAAGAACACTCTAATATCAAACCATTGTTCTCTAATTTTGGGTAGTGCCATAGCCTCTGTACCATAGTTTTCCAATCTTTTCGGTTAGAGTTCTCTTGGTTGAAAGTACACTTAGGTATATTATTCTATCTGTTACTTTATTTCCTTTCCTGGGTGGGCTATTTTCCCTGTTGGAACGTTTGGGCTTATAGCATCCTGCTCTTCCAATTAGGGTTGTAGCTTAGATAGTGTTAGTAATAATAATAATAATAATAATATTAATAATTTATTCGATCTTTTGTTAGGGATAGCCAATACATTTTATTGCCATGAAAGACACCACATATTCGTACATCATCTATACGATATTACTTCAGAATAAAATCTTAGTGTGTTAGCCACTTAGTGTCTACCGGGTGGATGGGCGGAGACTTGTGACGTCATAGGTTTACGCCACGATGATCCTTTCTATTTTCTCCGTTCCAGCATCAGCGACTTTACTTTGCTCCATAAATGTGAAAACTTTTGAACTTGCCAACTTTCACCTTCATCTGATGCTTTGATAAAGAGGTTTTGCTTAAAAACCGTGTTTCATCGGCTCTGAATCTTTTACTTACTTTAGCTTCAGAAAACGAGGAGTGAGGAATGTTGAGTCCCTCATCTCATTACTCTGCTGACTGTCAAACACATCAGCCAAAAGAACTACTATCATTGTAACTACAGCAATTCTGATGAAAGTGTTCTTATAATTAAACCAGGCTTGGTGGGTGAGTATTTCAAAAGAGGGCTCATTGGTAATCGCTTTAGTACGTCTTTGCTAAGAATCTGCTCTTGTTTGCAGCCACGTACGGATTTTCTTCTTTGAGAAAGTTTACCCTGTTACAGATTCAGATAAGTTATGTGATAGAGAGGTAAAGAAGTAAATTGAAATTTAAAATTATTATGGATCGAGTATGAGAATTGATTTACACATGAAAAGCATTCACACTTACATACAAGATTCAGCCAATGAATTCATATCTTGATGAAAAAGGAAGTTTTTTTTTTTTTTCTTTTTTAGATTAAGATGATGAACTAATAACTCTTGAAACAGACTTAGCTCACATGAGAGAGAGAGAGAGAGAGAGAGAGAGAGAGAGAGAGAGAGAGAGAGAGAGAGAGAGAGAGAGAGAGAGAGAGAGAGAGAGAGAGAGAGAGTTTATAGCAAAAAGAATTACACCGTTACCTTATGAGAAAATCTTGATACACAAAATCTGGAGAATGTTTGCCTCGGTTATGTTTTGTTTACTTCCGTGGGAAGACGGCTGTGGGATACGTCTTTGTTGATTACCTGCTCTAATATTTATCACATCCGACTTGTTCTTTTCTCCTGGTCTCCCCCTTTCCTCCATTCCTCTTGAAGAGAATGGAGAAACATTCAGAATCTGCCAGGGAGAAGTTTTTTTTTTTTCCTTCGCTTGTTTGATAGAGGAAAAATGCGTAGTTCCCTTATTTTCCTTCATTTTGGAGTCTCCCTAGGCACAGTTCCTTTATTTTCCTTCGTTTTGAACTTTCACTGCGTACAGTTCCTTTATTTTCCTTCGTTTTGAACTCTCCCTGTGCACAGTTCCTTCATTTTCCTTCGTTTTGAGCTCTCCCTGTGCACAGTTCCTTCATTTTCCTTCGTTTTGAGCTCTCTCTGTGCATAGTTCCTTTATTTTCCTTTGTTTTGAACTCTCCCTGTGCATAGTTCCTTTATTTTCCTTCGTTTTGAACTCTCCCTGTGCATAGTTCCTTTATTTCCCTTCGTTTTGAACATTCCCTGTGCATAGTTCCTTTATTTTCCTTCGTTTTGAACTCTCCCTGTGCATAGTTCCTTTATTTTCCTTCGTTTTGAACATTCCCTGTGCATAGTTCCTTTATTTTCCTTCGTTTTGAACTCTCCCTGTGCATAGTTCCTTTATTTTCCTTCGTTTTGAACATTCCCTGTGCATAGTTCCTTTATTTTCCTTCGTTTTGAACATTCTCTGTGCATAGTTCCTTTATTTTCCTTCGTTTTGAACTCTCCCTGTGCATAGTTCCTTTATTTTCCTTCGTTTTGAACTCTCCCTGTGCATAGTTCCTTTATTTTCCTTCGTTTTGAACATTCCCTGTGCATAGTTCCTTTATTTTCCTTCGTTTTGAACTCTCCCTGTGCATAGTTCCTTTATTTTCCTTCGTTTTGAACTCTCCCTGTGCATAGTTCCTTTATTTTCCTTCGTTTTGAACTCTCCCTATGCATAGTTCCTTTATTTTCCTTCGTTTTGAACATTCCCTGTGCATAGTTCCTTTATTTTCCTTAGTTTTGAACTCTCCCTGTGCACAGTTCCTTTATTTTCCTTAGTTTTGAACTCTCCCTGCGCACAGGCCCTTTATTTTCCTTCGTTTATAACTCTCTTAACGCACAGTTTCTTTATTATCTGTCGTTTTGAACTCTCCTTACTCACAGTCCCTTTATATTCCTTCGTTTTGAACTTTCCCTACGCACAGTTCCTTCATTTTTCTTTATTTTAGACTCTCTCTGCATACAGTTCCTTTATTTTCCTTCGTTTTGAACTCTCCCTGCATACAGTTCCATTATTTTCCTTCGTTTTGGACTCTCCCTATGCACAGTTCCTTTATTTTCCTTCGTTTTGAACTCTCCCTGTGCCCAGTTCCTTTATTTTCCTTCGTTTTGAACTCTCCCTGTGCCCAGTTCCTTTATTTTCCTTCGTTTTGAACTCTCCCTGTGCCCAGTTCCTTTATTTTCCTTCGTTTTGAACTCTCCCTGTGCACAGTTCCTTTATTTTCCTTCGTTTTGAACTCTCCCTATGCACAGTTCCTTTATTTTCCTTCGTTTTGAACTCTCCCCGTGCGTTTAGGTAGAACTAGATCAAGAGTTCACTTTGTGCAGTAGTGTTGAAGTACATCTTTTAACTCTTAGGAAGGATGGCTTTGAGTAAAGGGAAAACTGTCGTTACTGCGTCATTGTCTTTGCTTGAAAAGTTATTGATGTTGTAGGCTGAGTTCGAACCGTTTTTCATTTTAACCAAAAATAGATTTGCTGTCGTCTCTCAATGCAAGTAATAAAAGTAGATGAAATATATTGGGAACTTGTTACCTTGGTAATGACAACGTAGTTTCTACAAATTGAATCATTAAGTTTATTTAGGCCCATGACGGATGGAAATTGCAATGTCTCTTATATAATCAAGAGCAAGTGTCTGGTTATATATATATATATATATATATATATATATATATATATATATATATATATATATATTTGGTAACACTGAGCTCTCCCCCTATATATATATATATATATATATATATATATATATATATATATATATATATATATATATATATTTATTTGGTAACACTGAGCTCCCCCCGTCTCTCAAGTAGGGTAAGAAGAAGTAGACATACTCTGGTGAGAGGATTGAATGTAGGTTCATATCTATTTAAATATTTAGCCGTCATTTTTATGGGTCGCGTACACTAGTATCATATATTACTAACAATGTACGAGATTACGATTGTAATTTGGGTAACTTGAAGTAAGAAACTATATTCGATCTCATTTCTCTACTTTAATTATTCTTCTTCGCCCAAGGGGTTAACTACTGCACTGTAATTGTTCAGTGGATACTTTCCTCTTGGTAATGGTAGAAGAGACTTCAACTATGGTAAGCAGCTCTTCTACGAGAAGGACACACCAAAATCAAAACATAGTTCTCTAGTCTTGGGTAGTGCCATAGCCTCTGTACCATGGTCTTCCACTGTCTTGGGTTAGAGTTCTCTTGCTTGAGGGTACACTCGGGCACGCTATTCTATCTTATGTCTCTTCTTGTTTTGTTAAAGTTTTTATAGTTTATATTCGAGATATTTATTTTAATGTTGTTAGTGTTCTTATTTTTTTTCCTTGTTTCCTTTCCTCACTGAGCTAGTTTCCATGTTGGAGCCCCTGGGCTTATAGCATCCTGCTTTTCCAACAAGGTTTTTAGCTTAGGAAGTAATAGTGATAATAATAATACTGATGTGGATTTTAATATTTATAAAAATTACATATTCAAGATTTTATTTTTATTAAGGTAGCCACCAGATTGTCTGTTTTCATATAAATTTTGCACCGTAGTGTTCAAACCATGCCACTGATCCTCCAGCAGCTCCTTGTATTTTGCAAAGCAGCTGTACTGTAGAAGGTTTTATATAGAAAGGTCAGATTTTAATGCTCCGTGCTGAATTTGGTACTTATATGCATGTCCAATCATGCATATAAATTGCTGCAGTGATGGTGGTACAACCTGTGTCATGGAAGGCGTTACTGAAATTTGACTTATGATGGAACATGGTTCATCTTACTGTCTCCACTGCTATTGCTAGATTGATCGTTTCACTGTACATGGATGCTTGTGAGATGATTGAGAGTACATCATTTTCAAAAGCTATCAGAACATCTCGCCCTTTACAATGACCTTGCAGCTTGGGAATTTGAAAATGACAACTGGTCCTTGAGTTAAGTAAATTAAACATCAATGTAAAGCCTGTTCCAGCCTCTGCTTGTGAAGCAAGGTCAAATCAGTGAACTTGAAAATGAGTTTATCTGTACTATCATTGGCCTTTTTCATCTCAATTATGTAGGTGATTAGTTTGTAGAAAGCAACTGGATATGCTTCCTTGCAGTGCTCCTGTGCTTTCTCTTGCTCCTGCACCTTTAGGTAGATTTGGTCAGGGTTATACAATACAAACGTGCAGGCAGGGTAATATATCAGCTATTGTTCTATGACATCTGCACTTTGTTTAACAAGGATTTTCTTATCACTGTGTGTCTCTGCACATTCTTTTATTATCTTATTCCTTCGCCTTTTCATTGCTTTTCTAAGCTTCCCTCCTTCTTTGGTTTTGTAGAAGAAATATTATAAATTATTTTGCTTTAGCTTCTTGAACCAATGGTGGATCTTACATCTAGCACGCCCATCACTTTTTTTCAGCCCCGCTTAACTTTGTGTTGTTAAATAGAAACCCACATCTCTCATGATATAATGTCTTCTTTTATATCAAGGTTTCTTCTATCCCACCACCTTCGTCACATCTTGCCATTACCGAATGTCTTCTATTGTTCGGTATTGGTTTAGGTTGCAAAGATTCCCTAATTCTTTAGCCTTTCAGACTGCAAGCCTTGTAAGACACTCAATATACTTTGAGTTGCACCCAAAATCTCCTCACCCTTATGGCTTTCGGGTAAAACAATTATTAAACAGTCTTCATATAATTAGAAGTAAGGTGCTTCCATTTAAGATATCATCAACCCCTCTGTTGAAATTACCAGAGATATCTTTTTGTAAATATTTTATTGGTGTTGAAAAAACATGACTGAATTAGAAGCTAGGTCTCTTTTTATGGAACATGTTGAAGAAGATAGGGAATCGACTTTTATATATACCGATGGCTCCAAATCTGATGCTGGCGTTGGATTTGGAGTATATAGTAGAGGTTCACTTTCTCCAATATCTTCCATATTTACTGCCGAATTATATGGCATATTAACCGCTATTGAGAAAATAGTGTTAAAAGAGGATGGCAATTTTACCATTTATAGTGATTCAAGAAGTGTCCTTCAAGCTTTAGAAGGTTTTAATTCTAGTAACCATTTAGTTTTAAAGATTTTAGAAGGGCTTTTAATTATTGGCCTGAAAGGTATAATAGGTCGATTTTGCTGGGTTTGTCTGGAAATGAAGAGGCAGATTCACTGGTAAAGAATGCTGCAGTCGAGTTTCTACCAAGAAGGTATCCCATTCTCTGTAATGATTTTTTATCAGCAATTAAGATTTTTATTTATGATAATTGGCAACAACATTAGGATAGTTTAATCGAAAGTAAGATGAGAGAAATTGCAATTGTTATATCCCCTTGGAGGTATAATGGATTGCCCCGAAAATGGGAGACTAATCTTTGTCGTCTCCACATTGGTCACACTCGGATGACACATGAGTTTCTGCTGGCTGGCCAACACCAACCATATTGCGACGACTGTTTGATACCCTTGACAGTGAGACATTTGTTGACTGAATGCCCCACATATAGCACAGAGAGAGATAGATATCTGTTTGAGGCTCCGAGTGAAGAGGGCAGGTTCATCCTTACCAAGATCTTTGGACATGATGTGTCGTACAATGCTAGTGGCATTTTTAAATTTATATCAGAAGCAAGTCGTTTTAATGCTATTTAACTTTTACAACCTATTTACTTTTCTAGTTTTAAGTAAATATTCTTTTCATCTTTATTTATAATAAACGATATTGGCGTCAATGACCTTCGATGTCAGGATGCCAGAGAACTTCCAATCATGCATTCATTAATTCGTCACATCTTGCAGGGTCTAACATAATTGGCAGAGCATTGAGCGAGTGAAACAGAGGAATTTCTTTAACCAAGTTCATATTTCTATCAATCCCTCTTCTGAGAGGATTGGTTATGAGGGGACTTTTGACCTTCTTTCTTTACCTTCTGACATAGACAACACTTGCTTCAATCAGAGTTCCATGATTCTCCAGTAAAACTGGCATCCATGGTTAGTATGACTTTCAGAGCCAAACAACACTTGCTTCAATCAGAGTTCCATGATTCTCCAGTAAAACTGGCATCCATGGTTAGTATGACTTTCAGAGCCAAACAACACTTGCTTCAATCAGAGTTCCATGATTCTCCAGTAAAACTGGCATCCATGGTTAGTATGACTTTCAGAGCCAAACAATACTTGCTTCAATCAGAGTTCCATGATTCTCCAGTAAAACTGGCATCCATGGTTAGTATGACTTTCAGAGCCAAACAACACTTGCTTCAATCAGAGTTCCATGATTCTCCTGTAAAACTGGCATCCATGGTTAGTATGACTTTCAGAGCCAAACAATACTTGCTTCAATCAGAGTTCCATGATTCTCCAGTAAAACTGGCATCCATGGTTAGTATGACTTTCAGAGCCAAACAACACTTGCTTCAATCAGAGTTCCATGATTCTCCTGTAAAACTGGCATCCATGGTTAGTATGACTTTCAGAGCCAAACAACACTTGCTTCAATCAGAGTTCCATGATTCTCCTGTAAAACTGGCATCCATGGTTAGTATGACTTTCAGAGCCAAACAACACTTGCTTCAATCAGAGTTCCATGATTCTCCAGTAAAACTGGCATCCATGGTTAGTATGACATTCAGAGCCAAAGGTTTATCCTTTAACCACCCTGTTCATATATAATAGACACTTTCCTGTATGGGATACAACTATGTTTTTTCACCATGTCCTACCCCTAGTCCGATCATTCACCCAGTGGCATAAGTTCCATGCAATCTGTACACCATCCAAATAATTAAGATTCCATTATCCTTGGCTTGGCTCTTCCACGCTGGCAGGTCCTGTCCATTCAGTTGTGGCTGCCCAACTGATTTGGGGATAGTTAGGCAGAATTTATAATACTTGTAAGTTATTACAGTATTATGTTAACATATATTTCCTACGTAGCTGACACTGAACCCCACGCTCGGTACCACAACAGTGATGTGCCTTGGTAGCGCTCGACAATCACTCCTTCAAGAACTTCATCAACTTTATTCAGAGGAAAGTTTTGGGGCTAGATATACTCCGACACACAAGAGACCTGCTGTTTGATACGCTCATCTAGTTTAGCCGGTTAACATGTGCCGAATATCAAGGATCTTCAATGACAAAATTTGTGCGAAAAATGTGTTATTGCAGGGTCCTAGGAGCAGAAAGCACTATAGTCCATTTCTTTTAGCGAGTCATATTTGCACCGACTCGCAATGGTGCCCTTTTAGCTCGGAAAAGTTTCCTGGTCGCTGATTGGTTAGAATTATCTTGTCCAACCAATCAGCGATCAGGAAACTTTTCCGAGCTAAAAGGGCACCGCTGCGAGTCGGTGCAAATATGACTCGCTAAAAGAAATGGACTATAGGGGCTATAACCCTCCCCTTCTCTTCTACTGTTTTTTTTTTTTTTTAGTTTTTATAGTTTATATATAAAAGCCTTATGTTCATGTTGTTATTTCTCTTAAAATATATGATTTTCATTGTTCATTACTTTCATATAATTTATTCATTTCCTTGTTTATTTTCCTCACTGGGGTATTTTTACCTGTTGGAACCCTAGGGCTTATAGCATCTTGCTTTTCCAACTAGGGTTGTATCTTAGAAAGCAGTAATAATAATAATAATAATAATAATAATAATAATGATAATAATAATAATAATAATAATAATAATAATGATATTAATGATAATAATAATAATAATAATAATAATAATTTTAATAATAATGATAATGATAATAATATGTATGTATTTAAATGTATATATATATGTATATATATATATTTATATATATATATATATATATATATATATATATATATATATATATATATGTATATATATATAGATGTGTGTTTGAATATATATATATATGTATGTATATATAGATGTGTGTATAAATATATGTATATATATATATATATATATATATATATATTTATATATATATATATATATATATATATATATATATATGTATATATATTATATATATTCAATTACATAAATACTATATTATTATTATTATTATTATATTATTATTATTATTATTATTATTATTATTATTATTATTATTATTACTACTACTATTTCTTTCTAAGCTACAACCCTAGTTGGAAAAGTTCCAAGTCAAATGCTATAAGCCCAAGGGCTCCAACAGGGAAAAATAGCCCAGTGAGGAAAATAAATAAGGAAATAATTAACTTTATGAGAAGTAATGAACAATGAAAATCAAATATTTTAAGAGCAATAACAACATAAAAATAAGGCTTTTATATAAAACTAAAAAAAAAAACAGTAGAAAAGAAATAAAATAGAATTGTGTGCCCGACTGTACCCTCAAGCAAGAGAACTCTACCCCAAGACAGGGAAGACTATGGTACAAAGGCTATGGCATTACCAAAGACTAGAGAACAATGATTTGATATAGGAGCGTCCTTCTCCTAGAAGACCTGCTTCCCGTAGCTAAAGAGTCTGTTCTACCCTTACCAAGAGAAAAGTAGCCACTGAACAATTAGAGTACAGTAGTTAACCCCTTGAGCGAAGAGGATTTTTTTGTAATCTCAGTGATGCCAGGTGAATGAGGACAGGAGAATATGGAAAGAATAAGCCAGACTATTCAGTGTATGCATAGACAAAGGAAAAATGAACCATGACCAGTGAGAGGGATCCCATGTAGTATTTCTGGCCAGTCAAATTACACAGTAACTCTTTAGTGGTAGTATTCCAACAGATGGCTGGTACCCTGTCCTACCTACTACCTACCTATATATATATATATATATATATATATATATATATATATATATATATATATAATGTGTGTGTTTATATATAAAGTACATGTAGTGTGTATATATATATATATATATATATACATATATATATATATATATATAAGTATATATATATATATATATATATATATATATATATATAAGTATATATATATATATATATATATATTATATATATGTGCATAGTGTATATGTACTGTATATATATATATATATTATATATATTTATTTATATATACATGTACATGTATATATCTACAGTTGACACAGCCATCAAAATCTAAAAAAAAAAATAGCCACATCTTTTGTCTATGGATCAGGCTTTGTAATAATGTTTAATGTACACACAGTCTAGGGGGTATGAGAGCAGATTGTGTCTACAGATAAAAATAAACCAAGACTTGTGTATTGCTTTTTTAATTATGAAATTTAGTATACTGTGGCGTAAAATTACAATATTACGGCGGATTCCATGAAGGACTTTTTATTAGAAAGAAATATTGTGACTTTTATTTTACTGCCAAAACAATGTTATGATACTAGTTTTACCAGCAGAACACTGTGGTTGAAAGAGGTTGTATCTTACCCTCTGTTTGTGTGTTTGCTTGTGTGTGTGTTTTAGTCAGTGAACACCATCCAGGCTACAAATTTAATCGTAGAGTAATAAAACCTGGAGGGATTAACTATCATGTAAAAAGCTGGAAATGATTACTTTTTGGAAGGTCAAGGTAAAAGGCCAAGGGCACGGTTTAGCAATATGTCCAATTCACGTAATCAGCCATAAGTTTGGGCATCCTTGTCACAGAAACTTCAAACTTGGTTCATAGTTGAGTGTATGAAAATCCACGCCAATTAATACATTTTAAGGTCAAGGTCAAGCAAAAGGTCAAATTCCGGTCATCAACCATATGGCCACAATTTTAATCTTAAAGTAATGTAACTTCCAAGGATTTTAAACTGTTATGGAAAGAGCTGGAAAAGATTAAATTTTGGAAGGTCAAAGGTCAAGGTCAAGGACGAGTAATATGTCCATATCACGTAATCAGCCATAAATTTGGACATCCTTGTCACAGAGACTTCAAACTTTGTTCATATTTGAGTGTATGAAAATCCACGCCAATTATTACATGTTAAGGTCAAAGGTTGGGCTAAAGGTTGAGAAATAAGCTGCCGCGGCGGAGGTCTATGCTCTATTGAGTGCCCTTCTAAGCTGTTTTATGATTCGACCAGGTATCACAATAGTAGCTTCACCAATGGAATGCTGTTTTTTAAAGAAGTGGTCGTACGAACAGGATTTTTATGGCATTTGTTTCACCAGGAGAGAAATCTTATGGTAGCCTTTACACCAGCTATACATTATTATAGTAGGCACTTAATCAGGTAGGCAGCATAGTAGTCGTTTTATGTTCTATGGAAAGGACACTGTTTTAGCAGTCACTTTACCCGCAGAAGTATGAATTGGTATTGAATATTTTTTTATTTACCTACAAATAGTGTTATGGTGGCTTTTTCATTAACGAGACAGTATTAGGACTGTCATTTTACCAGTAGGCCAAGGTTATAGTTGTTATATTACCAAAATGATAATACTGTGGCAGTTTTTTTTAACAGAAAGATGTTATTGTGGTCCTTTTACAAACTGACTAATGTTATAATAATAATAATAACAATAATAATAATAATAATAATAATAGGGAAGTGGGGAATATGGGGAAAGGAAGAGTACCCCTGGATACAATCCAGTTTATAGCTCAAAGGCAGGTACTCGGGATGGGAAAGATTAAGGAAATAGGGAGAAAGAGAAGTACAGGAGAAGAATAAAAGAGAGGGGCAGACCCTCTTGCGATATTAGGGAATTGGTATTATCATTGTGTGGTATTCGTTTTATCAACAAGTCAACATTATGGTTGACATTTTCACCAGCCAGCAAATGGTATTATTATTATTATTATTATTATTATTATTATTATTATTATTATTATTATCCAAGCTACAACCTTAGTTGGAAAAGCAAGGTGCTATTATCCCAGGGGCTCCAACAGGGAAAAATAGCCCAGTGAGGAAAGGAAATAAGGAAATAAATAAGTGAAGAGAACAAATCAACAATAAATCATTCTAAAATAAGTAACAACGTCAAAACAGACATGTCATATATAAACTGTTAACAACATCAAAAACAAATGTCATAAATAATGTTCAACTCCCATATAAGGATCAAGATCTCAGAAACATTCAAAAGATACCTAAACAGATTAATATCTAAGGAAAACCAAGTTACAAGTGACTGAATAAAAACTTCATGATCTCATGTGATGAATGAAGTCTAAATGGATCACGGATGATGGCATATTACATGCATGCGTAGTGTTTATATTAAATATACTGTGCTGGTACCTGTATACCATGTAGCCAATTAGATGAAAAGTAAGTTGCGTTCTTTGTACATTTGCAAATATGTATCGACAGTAAGTCTGAGGATTTCTAAAATTCTCGTATCGTAGGCATTTGTAAATGCAAGACAGAAGTTAATTTGTAAGAGATGTATATGTGCATATGTGTATGTCTATACAGTGCACACACACACATATATATGTACATAATTCATATATATACATATATATATATATATATATATATATATATACATACATAATTCATATATATATATATATATATATATATATATATATATATATATATATATATATATGAATTATGTACATATACACACACACACACACACATATATATATATATATATATATATATATATATATATATATATAGTGTGAGTGTGTGTATGTATGTATATACAGCAATACAAGTGATAATGCATGTGTTTAGTATTATTTGTGAATAGTAGAGAAATAGGTAAGTGTTTGTATATATAGTGTAGAGACATTAGTCAACGACATGCCTGAGTTTTTAGCTGTATAATGACCCGAAAATACAGCTCCAGTTAAGCCAATTTTCCGTTAAGACTGAGAACACTTAGTTGATATGAAAGATAAAAAAATGGAATTACTTTTTCATAATTTTGTTGACTGACCGTTTAAGGCTGTCGTTGAAAGCAAACTAAAAGGTGAGAAGAGCTTTAAAGAAAGGACATTTCTGAAGACTATGTTGACGAATGATGATACTTATGCTGAAATTTCAAGTAAAAATCAGTGAAAAGATACTAATATATGCAAACTTGCAGATTAATAAAGCTACGTAAGGAGCATACGTATGATGGAAAATAAGGGAAAATGAAACTCAACAAAAATAAGATGGAAACGTGTTTATTAGAGAACAAATTATTCAAATGGAACTAAGAAAAAGGGAGGTCACATATATATTTTTTAAAAGCTTTTTAACGAGCGCGCTGTCATTTATTCGAATGAAACATGAACCCGTTCGTGTACGTCAGTATCATGAAAATTAAATTCATCCTTTTGACATATACTTTTGGATATTATTTAATAATATTTGGAGAGGCAGGAGGCCTATCATCTGTGGTAAGGTAACAGATCAGATTTGACTTGGAATCATTATACTGAGCTTACATCTCTTATTCAGAGAGTTCATGCTTCAACTAAAAAGGATTACAATTTAACAATAAAAAAAATCTTTTCTGGTATAATAGAGGAACATAAGTGGTGGTCTATCTTTAATTTGCACTCTTTGATGTAGATGCAACAGTTCCTCTTTTACTTAAACCAGATGGCTCTGTCACTAACAGTCTAAAGGAAAAGGGAAATCCTGGGTAGTGCTATAGCCTCTGTACCATGGTCTTCCACTGTCTTGGGTTAGAGTTCTCTTGCTTGAGGGTACACTCCAGCACACTATTCTATCTTGTTTCTCTTCCTCTTTTTATGTTAAAGTTTTCATAGTTTATATTAGGAAATACTTATCTAAATGTCATTGTTCTTAAAATATATTATTTTTCCTTGTTTCCTTTCCTCGCTGGGCTATTTTCCCTGTTGGGGCCCCTGGGCTTATAGCATCTTGCTTTTTCAACTAGGGTTGTAGCTTAGCAAGTAATGATAATGATAATCCTTGGTGTTTGTCAGTAAGCTGAGTAATGAGAAACTTAATCTTTCTCATTCCTGTTTTCTTGAGGCTAAACAAACTAGTTTAGCTTTTCGGTCGCATGAAATTGAAGCTCTCTTGATGGACCTAGATGCTTATGGAGGTGTAGACCCAAATGGAAATTTAACTTTGTTTTTAATAAGACTGCAGATTTCTTAGTTCCTAAGCTATCTGTTATTTTCTGCGAGTTTGCTAGAAGAGCTTCTTTTAGCACTTGTTGAAGAATTTGTAATGTTACTGCATTATGTAAATGTGTTGGTGGTGGCTGAGGTATAGCTGATTACCGCCCAATTTCTATAAAACCCTTATTATTTAATGTTTTTGAACGTATTTTGGAAAAAAAGTCTAAATATGTATACTGAAGGTAATCATCTGTTCCCTAGTTTTGCAATTTGGTTTTCGTAAAGGCCTTGTAGCATGTGATGCCATTCTTACAATCTCCAATGCTGTACAGAAATCCCTTAATAGTGATCAGGAAGTTCGTATGATTGGCCTTGATTTTAGTGCTGACTTTGACTATGTTAACCACGAGGCCCTTGTTTTCAAACTCAAACAGATGGGAGTGGGTGAGTCGTTTCTTAGCATCAATATTGAATTTTAAGTAATACGTCTCTTTTTATAGCTTATTGATGAAATATTTATAAATGTGTTTTTACTGATCTTAAAATATGTTAATTTTAGATGATCATTACTTCTCTTGTAGTTTATTTATTTCCTTATTTCCTATCCTCACTAGACTGTTTTCCCTGTTGGAGCCCTTAAGCTTATAGCCTCCTGTTTTTTTTTTTTTTTTTTTTCAAACTAGGGTCGTAGCTTGACTAGTAATAGTAGAAATATTAATTATATTAGGAAGTGAGACTGTAAGAATAAGTATGCTGTCATGTTAATCGTGTCCTTGTTTTGAAAACCTATATACTTTCATGCCAGACACATATGAATAAAGGCCCTCAAACCGGCCACAACAACAATGTCGATAATGTGTCAGTTCTTCTATTTATGTTAGCTCTTTTTTTTCTTTTTCTTTTTTTCTTTGAAGGTAGTATTACAAGTCCTTTCTACCACAACAGTTTCCGGTACTGTTCTACCCATTAGAAAGGTAAAGTCCTGTCCGTTTAAAACCAACCCATACAGCCGTGCATGTTTTTGCCAGTGACATGGCCAAACTGTCTGTTTTTTTTTTTTTTTTTTTTTTTTTTTTTTTTTATCCTATGGAAACAACGTAAACAGGATAACTTCATTTATGCCTTGATATTTTGATCATCGATTCTCTGTTACGATTGGCTGACCGAACGGTGTTCACAGAATTGTATCCGTAACGTAATTCAAAGAGGGACTTTCACTTTCATAACATTTAAGCTGATTTATTTAAACTGGAATACATCTTATCGTATCATGAATTAATCCTTGTGCATAAGCCTTTTATACACAACGTGCCTTATCAAGTTATTCCATTAACAATTTAGGATGAAGGAGTTGAGAACTCTTATCCTAGGCGTTATAGTGATTAAAGTTTTATTATTGACGAAGGCACATTCGAATAGAAAAAATATGCTAACATTACTAGACATACATTTATAATTATGTAAGTGAGATCAGCGAAAGACATTTCTTACAAATAGTCAGGGTGAATTTTAGTGTGTGTGTGTGTGTGTGTGTGTGTGTGTGTGTGTGTGTTTGTGCGCGCAAAACATGGTGCATAGTTGTATGAAGTGGATTTTGAATATTTGGATGCTTCCGGTGGCGATTTTGGCATGTGCCACTCTGGCACTTTTGGGGATATTGCAAAATTCATGATGGTCAATTCTAGACATCCTGACTTCGGAAATCGTTGAAGATGTATAGAATAACTTAAAGATTGAAGGTAGGGATCTAACAATGTTGATGGGAAAATGAGCGAGTATGCAATCAGTTGTCTTGAATTATCCTATCCTGGATTCTCGGTCTTTGGGATCTATTGCAAAAGGCAAAAAGCACAAGGCAAATTTTATTCTATCGACCCCTTCCGGAGTATGAGAATTACAAAATTACACAAATATATATATTTTACACAAAAACTACAAAAAGAAGAGACCAATAGATTACAACTATATTTATGTACACATATATTCAGCAAGTACATAATTAAAGCATAAAAGGTATTCTGACAAAGGAAAGTACATATGATGTCTGACACAGAAGACATTCACTAGCCCATTTTTTGATGGCGTTCTTCATTGTCCTCCAAATGCATTGCTCAGTTAGGATGCAGGCAGTGGAGTGGCTTGCAGGATGTAATGAATTATAGGCGAGGTGTAAATCCTTCCTCCTCAAAACAAATGGAAGATAGGGATGAGGATGTCTGGTACTCGTCTCGCAGGCATTAGTTGTCTATCCATAATTTATGACAAAATCCCCCCACAAAAGGGCAGGACTTTCCTGCTGGAGGTGCTTTGGATTTTCATTGTCCTTCTGGTTTGTTGTTATCTCGTGGTATTATTATTATTATTATTATAATTACTACTACTACTACTACTACTACTACTACTACTACTACTACTAGCTAAGCCCATTGAGAAAAGGAAATAAGAAAATGAATAAACCACAAGAGAAGTAATGAACAATTAGAATAAAATATTTTCAGAACAGTAGCAATATTAAAATAGATCTTTCATATGCAAACTATAAAAGCTTAAAGAAAACATAGGAAGAAAAATTATATAGGATAGTGTGGCCAAGGGTACCCTCATGCAAGAGAACTCTACCCCAAGACAATGGAAGACCATAGTACAGAGGCTATGGCACTATTCAAGACTAGAGAACGATAGTTTGATTTTGGAGTGTCCTAGAAGAGCTGCTTGCCATAGCTAAAGTCTCTTCTAGCTTTACCAAGAGGATAGTAGCCACTGAACAATTACAGTGCAGTAGTCAACCCCTGGGCAAAGACTAATTGTATGGTAATCTCAGAGTTTCAGGAGTATGAGAACAGAGGCGAATGTGTAAAGGTTTTAAAGGCCACTCATGAATGGCAGAGGCAGTGGACAGTGACATTGCGCTATCAAGCATGACAATGCCGTAGAGACTGACCATATATACGAATGATCAACTCCTAAGTCCCCTCTCCACCTAAGAAAGGGCCAAGGAAGGCCAGGCCGTGGCTGCTGATGACTCATCAGATAGACCTATAGGCTCCCCCAAATCCCCATCGTTACCTTACAAGGATGGTGAGGATGCAGGGACCAAAAGAACTAATGAGTTTAAGCGGAAAACGAACCCCAGTCTGGTGATCACCAGTCAGGGAAGTTACCACATAAGCCATCATAACCCACAATGTGGAAAGATTAGGCCAGACCATTCGGTCTATGTTTTGGCAAGGAAAATGTGAATCGTAACCAGAGAGAGAGGTCCAATATAGTACTGTCTGGCCAAAGGAGCCAATAACTGTCCAGCGGTAGTATCTCGTGGGTGGCTGGTGCCCTGGCCAATCTACTGTATGCTGATTTTGACAGCATTGATAGTGTTTCTGGAAAGAGCCCTTCAGATACCTAATGGTACATGAGTACTTGGCGATCACTGATAATTGCCGCTGTAGGTGCGCTACTGAAACTGCTTTTTTTATGAAGGCATTAATTAAGGGTTAACTGTTTATTTGCACCACAAAGTATGTGTGAAATGCCGGATGGCATGGTGTACTGCCAGTAGTTCTCTGTCGAAGGTGGGGTATTTCTGTTGTGCTGGAGATAACTTCTTTTTGGAAAATGGAGTGGTCAACACCTGTCATCTGCATCCTACTTTAGTGCTGCACCCATTGCTGTGTTACTTGTATCTGTCTGTGGTCATTGTAAGGAACCTTTTGGAGAGAGGAAATTTCAGTGTTGCAGCAGAATTAAGCCAGGCTTTTTTAACTTCTTGAAATGATGTTTCATGTCTTTAACAAGCATGATGTTCTGAGTTTTCCTTTTTGAGCATTTGTATAGGAGTCATGATTTTAGCCAGGTTTGGTATTAAATGGTGATAATAATTGATCATGCCAGCGAACTCTTGCTGGTCCTTGGAAATCTGCAATGCCTTGGTCCTTTGTTGAGAGTAGTTTAACGCCTTCAACACTTATCCGATGGCCAAGAAATGATACCGTATTTTTTGCCCATTCTCACTTACTATGTCAAACAATTAACCCATTATCTCTGACCTTCTTGAGGACTTACTTTATGTCCTTCATGTGCTGTTTACAGTTGGGGTTGAAAATCAGGATGTCGTCGATACAGCTGGTGAATTCTCTGAAGGCATTGAGAGGTAAAACATGCATTTCGAAGGCCAAAACAACTATAATTAAAAGTTTGTCCCGAAGGGAGTGTTGATTGCTGTCTTTTCTACATCCTCTCTTACTACAAGAACTTGGTAATACCCTTTCAGAAGATCATTTTCGAGAATATTTTTGTCCTTTCTACAGGGTACCTGCCTGGTACTGTTTGAACATTACGTTGCCGGTAGTCACCAGAAAGCTGCCTTGTCCTGTGTCCTTAAGACACCATGTGGAACGGAAGACACCATGTGGAACGGAGATATCCACAAGCTGGAAGCTTTCTGGCAAATTTCAGCCTGTTCCATGTCATGAAATAATGGCTTTGCATGGACTATTTTGTTTGGAGCCAGCTGTCTAAAGTGTGCATGCCGAGGGAATCCCTCTGTGGCAATGTGATGTATGATATGGTATTTTGTAGAGCGCCTGGGGGTATGCTGGAGGGTGTTCTTGAATACTTAGGGAAATTTCTGAGAGATTTACTACACTGGTAGGGAAATTTCTGAGAGGTTTACTACACTGGTATGTCTAATGCTAGCCATCTTAAATATTTCAATTTTCCCAAGAGTACAAATGTGGAACCCATCAGAATCTTCATCTGGGGCATCTAAAGAGTCAAAATCCATAACAAACATCTGTGCTACATAATGTACACCCCGGCTAAAGACCGGGATCAGGTTAGGCACCTGGACTAAGTAGTATCATGCATTATATGTAGAATATGGTCACCTGTTTTCCTTTTTACCCCAGCTCTCTCTCTCTCTCTCTCTCTCTCTCTCTCTCTCTCTCTCTCTCTCTCTCTCTCTCTCTCTCTCTCTCTAGTATTCAGAATAATTTTCCCACATTTCCAACTGTAATATTTTTCATCATGATGATGGAAGAGGTGGCGGGGCCTGTATTTATGTAAGGAAGCATTTGATATTGCACAAGGTAAATATGAGCTTACCTAACGTCAAGATGGTATTGCAAACAGACAACAGTAATTTTTCTATCTATATACAGATGTCTTCATGCCTTAGAGAAATTTAGATACTTTTCTGTTTATCTAAAGCTATACTAAGAAATAAATCCTAATTCAGTTTTTGTTGATATGAACTATTATATGTTGAATCAAATGGAGAATTGTCAAAAATTATGTGGTCGTTAAGATGAGGACAACTGCTGGTCAAACCAGCATGATCACACCCACTTCCTACTGGTTCATTGATGCCATTATTAAAAAAAAAACAATATGGTTATGTCATCAGAAGTTTTCTATACTCTTTTACTGTTATAAGGTGGAGCACGTTTCAAGTATACTGCCACCATAAGACAAGATGCAATATATAAAAGATGGAAGGTTACTGTAATAAGTACCATTGAGAACATTAGTGCCTTTGTTATCAGACATTTACAAATAAATCTCAATAAGTCTTAATGTATACATTTTAAGCATTGTACCTCAGCTATATCCTGTAATATATGTAAAATATAATGCTCATTTTCGTCGATGGAATAAAGACTTCTCTCTCTCTCTCTCTCTCTCTCTCTCTCTCTCTCTCTCTCTCTCTCTCTCTCTCTCTCTCTCTCTCTCTCTCAGTTATTTGTTATGATTCTATGATAGAAATATAAAAAAAAGGTTCCTTTTTTTCCTTGAGGTTGAATGCTATTAGAGATGAAGGACCCTTTACTCTAGTTCCTTTTGATCAGATTCTAGTGAATGGACTTTCTTAAAATACATTTTGTCTTTTTCTTTTGTATTACTTTGATCCCCGTTTCTTTTATTATTTTATTCTCAAAAACCCTGCTTTGCTTATACTGTATTCCTGGAACTTCACCGCAGAGGGTATTCAAGATATTTGCTTCTTTGGAATTATTCACTGATTATTTTAAGTTTCGTCTGTTGTGGCTCTAATTCCTCCTGGCTAGTACAGTCGTAATGCGTTCGCCTAGCATTCGCATGGCAGCAGATCGATCCCCGCCCAGGACCGTGAGTTTAAGCTGTTTACTGGGGAGGCCACTGTTGTGGTTGGGCACCACAGTGGGGGGTTGGGCTTGCCCGGCTGACGTTCTGGTGAGTATCTATTCTGATGGAACTGGAACTGAAACCAGACACCTTTAACCTTTAATAATTAGTTTTTATTGGTAAATTATTCTGAAGTTCTTGATTTTAATTATCGGTGCTTATACAGATTTATCTGAATTTTGAAAATAAGGTATTTAAATAAATGAAATGCAAACAAGTAAAATAATGGGGTATGAACCTTCAGGTTAGATAAAGAATTACTAGCCAAAATGTACCAAATGATGAATGAAGATTTCCATTTTTATATGTAATTTCAGACGAGTTGATTTAAAAATCTTACTTAACCTAGCCATTGTCTGATTTGATTTCCTCAATCTTTCATTAAATTCAAAATGTAAAAATCCTGTATTGGAGATCATAGTTCCTAAATTTTAAATGATTCCACCTCATTAATCCTTCCTCCTTCCAATGATATTTCATCTTCCATTGCACATTCCGTTCTCATCATCTGTCTCTCTTCTATTTATCTTGAGCCCAACCTCATGTTAAGAAGAGACATTTCTTATTGTTCTTGTGTTATTTTCATTTATCTTTTTTTTATGATAATTTATTGGCTTGTGTTTTTGCGAGCAACTTTTTGGTGCCTGGGTGATTACTTTCTCCATGTGCGATTGTTTTCCTTTACTTTCTTCCAAATGTCGTTATTTCCGTTTTAAAAGTTTATTTAAATCCTTTCATTGCGTATATGTTGGTGACTTAACCTTTCCGAAAAATCCACTTTAGTTATTCACTATTTGCTGAATTAATCATCGCCTTTTCTTAGTTTTTTTTTTTTTTTTAATCCCAACTTTTGTATCTTTTTAATTTATTGATTCTCCTTTTCTTCATAGTAATATGTATTTAGGGGTCAGGAAGGCATATGAAGTAGAAAGAAAGGGTCTATCTCTAACGGTAAGCTTATAATAACCGGTCCTCAAATGAGGACGCTGGGACAAAGGGGTATAAAGTTAAGTTTGCAAGCTGTCCTCAAATGAATTTCCTGGGACAATAGGTTTTATGTTTACATTTGCTAAATAGACTATTATCTTTTCAGATAAAGATAAACAGTTACATATTATTAATCTTACTTAAATGTTATGAATTATCACCTATGTTCTACCTGAAGAAAATAAACCAAATGTACTTTTTTTTTATTATTTCGTTAGGAATTTTTTTGTTTTTAAACTTACCCCATTAAAATCCCAACTTTTTGTGTATCTTTTTTTAATATATATATCTATATATTTTTTTTTTTCCAAATGATATGTATTTTGGGGTCAGGAAGAAAAAGACCATTTCTAACGGTAAGCTTACAATAATCGGTCCTGACTAACTTATTTTCATGTATGATAGGAGCTGAAACATTCTATACAAAGAGTCACATAGCAATTTGAACAAAAGGTTATTAGTTTTGCTGTACGTGGTTTGTTCATACACTTCTTTACCATCATAACGAACATCAGCAAAACTTGTGCGTGATTGTAAGGTCCCACAGGGTCTCCCTACTGAGCCATCCCTGCAAGCCAATTTCAGATAAGCTACGGAAATTGCCCTTTTGAAATCTAATCAGTTCAGATGCTTGATAACATGTTCTTGGTGCAGCAATTTATAAATGATCAATGAGTTCACAACTGCCATATCTAACATTCTAATGAATAGAGGCCACTACCATTTCTTTCTCGAATGGAAACAGAATATTTCACCAATCATGGTGATCTACACCCTCCATAAGCTTCCTTTTGACTTTGTCTTATCCAACGTTGGACCTTTGCAATGGGTTCTACAGTGTCGTAATTAGTTTCAACAGTAGCACTTGAGTTATCTAGCCACTCTATCGTCAGTATTTCTCATTGGTGTCAAACCTGTAGTCATATGAGCCTCTTGTTTCTTTTTTTCATATCATATGTTGATTTCAATGTACAGTTCTTCAAACGATTTTCTCTGAGTGTTTTCGACGCTTGAAACCCAATATTTCGTAGGTGAATTAATAATTCATATCCAGTAAAATAATAATAAGAAAGACAGTGTGAGATTCTGGATCTGCTACAGCTTCAAGCATTTTCAAGACATCTTTTGAACCCTATGTTATTTCATCATTCTTATCGAGTTGAGGATTCTTGCCACAATAAAGATCAAAATTATAACAGTACCCTGAGATCCCGTAAAGTGCCCCGAGTTTATATCCAAACCTTTTTGGTTTCACCTGGATAAACTGCTTCAGTGAATTATGGCCATAATATTTTACCATCATTTCCCCAACACATGCATTTATCAAATACTCTATTTTGAATAAATAATTTCTGAATCCGTGGACTGTCCTAACTGGTTCATTATTTGTTGTCTTTTCTACTTTATTCAAAATTTTACTAAGTGGATCTTACTTTGAATCCTTTATCCCCTTTGTTATTTTCTGCATCTGCATTATCACAGAAATGCACAACACTCTTGAAAACTTGAAACTTATTCTGAAACATTGCTCTTTTTTTTTTTTTTTTTTTTTTTTTTTTTTTTTTTTTTTTTTTTTTTTTTTACTCTAGATACACTCTCCGATGGTAATTTGTGGTAACTTGACAAAAGAAGAATTCTTATGAGAGATTTCAATTAATTTACACTGAACACAAAATCCATTTTTTTTTTTTTCCTGTTCATGACATAAAGAGCAGTTTACTTCACAATGTGATCATAAATATCTGGAGATATTATTGTTTCAAATAACTCCAAAGGTGTTAGTTGACGTAGGTCTTCTTTCATTTTCTTCAAAATGTCCTGGAAAGTTTGTCCTCTCTGTTTCACTTTTGTGTATTCTGGTTGTTTGTGTCTCCAACTTACTTCTGATTCACAGTTTCGTTTAACTGGTGCCGGTTGAAGTTTTTGACCCTTTTTCTTTTGATTTACTCAGGTACAATTTTATGTTGTGGCTTCGCTTTTGTCGGAATTTTTCTTATAATCAAGGCTTCCGGGAACATCTTGCGTCGTTGCTTCTCCAGTAAAATCATCAGGTGTCTCATCCTCACCTGTCAAAGGATCAACATCAGGGGGAATTATAATTACATCAGCTCTTTCAGTGATTTTATCACTTTCGTCATCTTTCATTGAAAAACTTCACTAAGATTTCATCCATAGTAAGGCCCACTTTAATCAATCTTTCCATCTGAATGGTAAATAATGGACAAATAATATATATACAGACACCTATGTGCAAATGTTTTCATGTATGTACGTATACATGCAAATAGGTAACAAAACATAAACAAACACACATACACACACACACACACACACACACACACATATATATATATATATATATATATATATATATATATATATATATGTATATATATATATATTTGTATATATATACAGTATATATATATATATATATATATATATATATATATATATATGTGTGTGTGTGTGTGTGTGTGTGTGTGTGTGTGTGTGTGTGTGTGTGTATTGAGAAGACAGTTATAAAATATTTAGAATGTAACTTCAATCAAAATAATGAAATAAACAAGTTCTTCACAACTTTTTTAGCAATATTGTTATTTTTTCGAGATATGTTTTGAATAATTATAAAATAATACTTCCCATGGATGGATATTTTCTTAGTGCTTGTGGTCACAACACAGTTCCAAAGAAATTGAGTCAATTTTGAACAACTTTATCTGCTTTGTAATTCTCAGTTTTTTTTTTTACTTAGAATGATGGGGTAATAGATTAATTTACTATACTTTGTGAAATTTATTTTGAATTAGTTATAACTAAAAAAAAATACTTAAAAATATGATAGGATGAGAGCACATTTTTGTATAACTTTGGTTGGTCATAAAAGTCTTATGAAGTTCTTAATGCTAATAAGGAAAATGTCAAGGGGATGTATTATGGTATAATTAATCCAGGTATATATTCAAATATGATGAATTGATATGAGAAAAGGAATGAAAAAAAATTGAAATGTGTCCTCAAATGAGGACGCTTTGATATAATGGATTGTTAATGTTATTTCTCGGCAGTAAGTATGTTATTGATTATTCCCTCGCTAGTTTAAGGTTCAAAGGTCACTCGTGAATGGCAGAGGCAAGGAAGAAAACAATGCCCTAAAGACTAACCATATACGCATATGATCAGCGGCCAAGCCCCCTGTCCATCCAAGCTAGGACCATGGGGAGCCAGGTAATGGTTGCTGAGGACTCAACAGATAGATCTATAGGCTCCCCAAACCACTATCCCCTCATGCTTAGCTCACAGGGAGGGTCTCGAACCCTAGTCCAACAGATTGCGAGACAGGGCGTTTCCATTAGGCTACCACAACCTTTATTTGTTTTTTGCGTTTTGAGGGGAATTATGATTCACTTGTAGTTCGTTTTGTTTCAGTTCATGTTTATTTTTCTTGGGCTTAGTTTATGATTTTTATTTGTCTGTTTCTTTTTCTTTGTCTTGTTTTTGTTATTTTCTTTGTCTCACTGTTTGTTAATTTTTACTATTGATGGTCTTTTTTTTTTCTTTTTTTGCCTCATTTTATGTTATCTTTGCTCAACTTCATTTTTCTTTTTCTCTGCTATGCCAATATCTCTCTCTCTTTTTTTTTTATAATAACGTAGTTTTCATTTTTCATGATTGAACTCAATTTTTTATCAGTTTATCGTATTCCCTTTACACGAATACTAGTACATTTTCTATTATTTCTTTCATTCACATAATTTTGTTCATCGTTTTGTTTCTTAAATCTCGTCTTGTTCGTCCTGGTAAGGATGAATCATTCATTCTGTATTTCCATTATTAAACCATTTTCACAAGGAGAAACTGTCTACAAAGGAATGCAACATATCAGAAATATCCCAAATTGTTATATCAAGGCTGAAATGTGTATTGTATGCAATACTTGTCTAGAGGTTCCACTTCAGCATGTAACAAGGGACTGCGCTTGGAAGCACAGAGTATGTTGGAAAAATATCTATTGTATAAGTGTATACTATAGTTTTCTGTCTGAAGTATATCTTAATACTACAGATGTACAAGCTATTGTATATTCTCATACAATATTTATATAAATATAAATATAAATATAAACATCGTGACTGGACGGATTTGAATAAGGCTTCCGAGTAGAGCTGGAAATATACGTATATTTTTTGTATACAAAAGGTTTCATTGTCAACATCATGCAAGATGATGTATTAACTATATCCAAGGGAAATGTTTTAGATATAACTTTCTTTCATGTCAGTTCCATGTTAATACAGAGATTATTTTTTTTTATATGAATAGGTTTTACATACAAGTACTATCTACTCCATATGCAGTACTTGTCTAGAGGTTCCACTTCAGCATGTAACAAACAAAGTATTACGTAGGTAAAGTACAGGGCTAAAAAGTGGGTGCATCTATGGGTTGAAAGAGCACTGCAAAAACTAAAAACATTTTATAGGACTAGAAGTTGAGATAGAGAGTTATTGGGTCCTTTGACTGGCCAGACAATACTACATTGGATCCTTCTCTCTAGTTACGGTTCACTTTCGCTTTGCCTACACGTGCATCGAGTAGTCTGGCCTATTCTTTACAGATACTCCTCTGTCCTCATTAACATGACAACACCGAGATTACCAAACAATTCTTCTTCACCCAAAGGGGTAACTACTGCACTGCAATTTTTCATTAGCTACTTTCCTCTTGGTAAGTGTAGAAGAGACTCTTTAGCTATGGTGAGCAGCTCTTCAAGGAGAAGGACACTCCAAAATCAAACCATTGTTCTCTAGTCTTGGGTAGTGCCATAGCCTGTGTATCATGGTCTTCCACTGTCTTGGGTTAGAGTTCTCTTGCTTGAGGGTACACTCGGACACACTATTCTATCTCATTTCAATTCCTCTTGTTTTGTTAAAGTTTTCATAGTTTATATGGGAAATATTTATTTAAATGTTACTGTTCTTAAATTTTTTCCCTTGTTTTCTTTCCTCACTTGGCTATTTTCCCTGTTGGGGCCCCTGGGCTTATAGCATCTTGCTTTTCCAACTAGGGTTGTAGTTTAGCAAGTAACAATAATAATAATAATAATAGTAATATTAATAATAATAATGATAACGATAATAACAATAATAATATATATATACACACACACATATATATATATATATATATATATATATATATATATATATATATATATATATACACACACATAATATATATATATATATATATATACACACATAATATATATATATATATATGTATATATATACATACATATTCCAAGGCACTTCCCCCAATTTTGAGGGGTCGCCAACATCAAACAAATGAAACAGAAAAGGGGACCTCTCCACTCTACGTTCCTCCCAGCCTGACAAGGGACTCAATCGAGTTTGGCTGGTACTGCTAGGGGTGCCACAGCCCACCTTCCCACATTATCCACCACAGATGAAGCTTCATAATGCTGAATCCCCTACTGCTGCTGCCTCCGCGGTCTTCCAAGGCACCGGAGGAAGCAGCAGAGCCTACCGGAACTGCGTCACAATCGCTCGCCATTCATTCTTATTTCTAGCACGCTCTCTTGCCTCTCACACATCTATCCTCCTATCACCCTAAGAGCTCTGAGACGGAACTCCCCCAACAAATATAGTCCCTGCTGTCTACCAACAACCTACAAATGACTCGCAGGATTCATAGCAGATGAGATCTGTGAACACCTAGATCAAGGCAAATATATGGAAAAAGAGCAAAAGGGATGTATAAGAAACAAACTTGGAACAAAATATCAATTTCTAATTAACAAAACAATATTAAAGACTGCAAAAAAAGACATAGCAACCTTAATTTGACTTGGATAGACTATAAGAAGTCATTTGACAGCGTGCCACACACCTGAATACATAAATGTCTGGTTTTATATAACATCAGTGAGGAAATTAGATCATTCCTGTCAGCCCAGATGGTTAAGTGGAAGACCACCATCTGTCTTAAACACACCGAAGGTTAGATAGTAAATTCCAGACATAAAAGTACAGAGGAATATTCCAGGGTAACAGCCTCTTGCCATAGATCCACTTAATTTTGAATGAAGTAGAAAAGACAACAAAAGAGTGAACCAGTTAGGACAGTCCACAGATTTGCAAGTGACATCTGCATGGACTTTGGATTAGATAAATGTGCTAAGATTTCCATCAGGAAAGGGAAGAAAGTAACATCAGAAGGAATAGAAAGAGGAAGGCATGTTTGTAGAAGATCTGTTAGAGGAATCTGCATATAAGTACAAGAAAATGAGAGAAAAGATAAAGAAAGAGTACATTAGCCGCCTAAAGAAGACCTGTAAGTCAGAATTAACACCAAAGAATAAGATTACTGCCATAAATCAGCTAGCAATATAGCTGGTGACCTATGGTTTTGGTATTGTAGACTGGCCACAAGGTGAGATAGATAGGATGGATAATAATACCAGGAAGAATCTCTCCCTGCATAAAGTGATATTTAGAATCCAGTGTATGGATAGAATATACCACCCACATAGAGAAGGTGGACCAGGCTTAACCGACATCAATCAAGCCTACAGAGCAGCAATACTAAGTATAGGGCAGTACTTAAAAAGCTCTAAGGATGAAAGCATCAAAAAGGTTGCCCAACATAATAATAGAGCTTTTAGCCAGCAACAATGATAGCCTGGAAGACCAGGCAGAAATACAGTTCTAAAGAGAAAAATTTAGAATGGAAAGGTGGAAACACCATAGAAGAACTGGAATAAAAGTTACATAGACAAAGAAGAGCCACTCAGATGAAAAAGAAAGGAAATTTAGGTTTTGATGGAGGAAGGATAATAATAGGAGCACAAGACCAATGTCTCCTAACAAACGGCTTAAAAAAAGGGGCGGTCATATCAGGAAACGACCAATGAAGGTTTAGTCATGCAGCAGTTGAGAGTGTTGGTCATCTGGTTTCATCCTGCCAGACTCTACTTACAGATGGTCACTACACAACTTGTCACAATAAGATCTGTAAATATATACATTGGAAAATATGTAAAGAATACAAAATTGAAGTAAAAGATAGGGTATGGAAGCATGAACCAGATCCAGTTACCTCCAACAGGACCATTACCATCTTTTATAAGATGATCCCAGCAGGAAAATATAGAGAAGGAGGTGCTATAAAACCTGATATTTTGATCTGAAATAAAGAAGAAAAAACAGCAAAGATTATAGATTTGACAGTATCCAGTGATTTTGGCCTCAATAGAGCTGAGAGGCAAATGATAGAATCTCAAGAACTAAAGAATGACCTTAAAGATACATGGGAACTGAAAGAAATGGGAATAATACCTGTGGTGGTGGGGGCAACAGGATTTATGAAGAAAACCTGAGACAATACCTTCAGGCGATACCAGGTTACCCAAGCACAAATGAGGTGCAGATTGCTGCGAATGGTGTCCATCTTGAAAAGAGCCCTCGGATACAAGGCTAGTGGAGTATAGAGGTGCAACCGTAGACCCCAGGTTGTGGTCCATTGCACCACTAATGTAAAGTAAAACCAATTAAGGTATAAAGACAAAGAGAGAGAGAGAGAGAGAGAGAGAGAGAGAGAGAGAGAGAGAGCATCATGAAGTAAGGAATAATAAGGATAGATAGGGTGGGACGGCGAAGGGGTGGGGGCAATGGTTTGGGAAAAGGGTGGAAAGGAAAAAGGGAAGGGAGGAAGTGGGCGTTAACTCATACACGTCATTGCTACGTGACGTCACACATTTCGTCTGCCTGTCCTATTCTCTGTTATGCTTCTACAGCTTCGCCCTCAAAGCCAAGAGTATAGTAATTAATGAAACAGATTTGGCAGTTTACTGCAGTGTCACGAATCCTGGGAGTGTCTCAAATAAGCTGTGCCAAAATGTCATATTGATCCGACTGTTCGTTTAAAAGATAAAAGATACATAAAAAAGCGAGGCATTATGGCGTCTGAAATGGAAAAAAGGTCCGTCATATCTTCAGGAAAACTAAACAGTCACAAGAAGACATTGCGGTAACTTAAACTGAAAAATACCTAGTTTCTAAATTGATAATGAATGCCACCATTCCTTTCGCGTGGTCTTCAGTATGTAAGCTACATTGATTAGCTTATTCATCATAGAAATAAACTCCTCAATCTGATATAAACTTAATGCATTTCTTGCTTTGCCCTTCCAAAATGTAATGCTGGAAATTATGTTGGGAGCTATCAAAAGATTACTAAAAGTGAAAGTTGAAAATGTTCAGGGAGAACACCACTCTACGGGCTGTTGCTCAAATAAATAAACATTTGATAATAAGAAACGTAAAACTTTCATGCGATTGTTATTATTGTGACGGGCCGAGAGAAGGTTGTGAACTCAAAGGCAGTGTGAAAGCAACTGAGTTAATTTATTATAGAACACTCTCCTTTATATACAAAACCTCAAGGCAGCAGGAAATTACATGTTCGAGAAACAGACAATGTTACATAGGAGAAACGCAGACATGTTTATTCTGGTTCTTTTTAGTGCGAGGGAAGAGCGAAGATACAAGCATAATATATACACAAAAGGAATTATGTACGATCGTGTGACACACGGTTGGTACATTATGTTGATACCCAACCACCCTATGACCACTCTCTATTTTGAAAACTTGAAATGTGAAGGAGCTCGTTCTTTCATTAAACAACCAGAACGCTTTCACTGTTTTGAATATAGGCTCAGTCGAGGTTCCCCATGACAAAAGTTAACATCGCAATTAGAATTGAGCTCTCGCTGTGGTAGGTGTAAGTCTTTTTTCTTTGACAAGTTTCGGGTGTTATATTAAAGACGTTTTCTGCAGGTGATCGTTGATAATTGGTAATTTTAACGTTTTAGTCCTTTCAAATTTTGTTTTAATTAATTTTACTTGGTTTAATATATATTTTTATATAATTTTACAGCCTTAACAGTGAGACAATATTTCTTATTAGAGTATAAATAATGTTAAGTTAGTTTTTTTTAATTCATTCCTTTTGAATCGACGGTATGTATTTATGTATATATGAATACACTCATGTTTATTTTGTGAAATCAGTCTCTATCTCCTTGACATATACAAGAGAGAGAGAGAGAGAGAGAGAGAGAGAGAGAGAGAGAGAGAGAGAGAGAGAGAGAGAGAGATCAACATAATTTAGATGCAGTACTTGTTTATTACGCACAGTTCATTTTTCGCACACAGAGAGAGAGAGAGAGAGAGAGAGAGAGAGAGAGAGAGAGAGAGAGAGAGAGAGGGAGAGTTAAGATAAATGATTAACAGTTATTGGAATCTCGTTGCAGCGAATTAATCCAGACCCACACACACACACACACACACATATATATATATATATATATATATATATATATATATATATATATATATATATTATATTTCAGTTGTGGCATCAACAATGGTTAGCAATTATAGCAAATTAAAAGAAAAATAGACTTTCGGAAGTTCGCTAATTATAACAAATATTTTTTTTTTTATTTCGAGCCAGATACTTGAAGATCCCCCCCTCTCTCTCTCTCTCTCTCTCTCTCTCTCTCTCTCTCTCTCTCTCTCTCTCTCTCTCTCTCTCTCTCTCTCTCTCTCTCTCTCTCTCATTTATAGGCAAAGTCTCTTGTATGTGATTTAAACTTCCAATATCTCAATCGCTTTCCTACGGCCTAAGACACATCTCAGATTGAAATTTCTTTCAGACTAATTTTTCAGAATCATAAAATCATATATTTTTTCTCTCAACAGCTTATTGAGTTTTGATTAATGAATATTTATTGTCGATGTAAATTATTCACTCTTTGTTTCTTCCTTTCAGAGGTGAACCTTAATTAACGGAGACAAGACTGAAAACCACTAGATCCAGATGATGACCACTAGATCCAAATGATGACTTGAAACCAGTCATCAACACGTACGAATATCATGATGATTTAGAAAAAGGGAATCATGAGAATGATGAAATGGAAGATTGTTCAGTGAAATATTATTGGAATGAAAATCAGAAATTGATTATTTCCGATAAGATAATAATCATCATCATTTGAAAATTTTGATTTCTTATTTTTTTCTTTTTTATTGGGATCGTAATATCAGCTGGATTAATGGATAACAGTGCATATTGACGTGTGAAGTATTCCTCAGTAGGGATAAATATTTATAGTGTGGTGAATAGATAGGGGAAACATTATACCTAATGATGTTCAATATATATTATTGATGTTATTTATATAGCATATGTGCGCCGGTAAGAAGCCTGATCAGTGCTGTATCATAATTAAATATCGTGAAAAGAATTTTTTTTTCCTATCGGGATATTTATCGACACATCATTTTGAGTCTTCTCTCGAGGTAAGTACAGGAATGTATTGTTGTAGTAAAGAATTGGGTACAATTGTTCATTTCTTTTAGTGAAATACTATTTCTTGTGCATTTACTCATTAATGGGGTTAATTGGAAATTTTTATGTGAAATATGTGTAACATCTATCAATCCATGTATCACTAAACCGCCTACATTATCGTTATTCGTATTAAATATACATCCAGACAACTACGTGGATACATTTATGCTCTATATAGATAGATAGATAGATAGATAGATATATGTAAACACTCCTGTAATAAGAGATCTGATGAGTTTAGTTTAAAAATACAAAATATGTACATTATGAAATGAAAGGAATTAAAAAATTGGACTGTAATTCAACAAAATTTGTATTGGAATTACCACAAGAGGTAGGTGGAAAAGTTTCTAAGGAAAACTGTCAGAAACACGAAAGATCTAGAAGTTTTTAAAATTTTAGTATGAGAAAATGTAGGAATTAACATTAATTGGGAATACCTTAACAACCTAAAATTTACAGATGACAAAGTTCTCTTTAGTGAATCGTGGAAGGAATTGCAAAAGATAGAGAAAGATTAGAATGGAGAAAGCAGAAATATAAGACTAGAAAATAAATATGAGAAAACTAAGGTAATGTTCATTGAACATGCAGACAACCAATAAGGGTTATGGGCAAACCTCTAGAGAATGTTAATGAATATACGTACTTACACTATTAAAAATTTGCTTGACAGTACGGTAAAAATCCTGGAATAAATGTTGTCGGGATTTACCGTTTTAAAAAAGGATATATTGACATTAAAGAGTGATATTACGGTCACTAACCCGTAAAGGGTAGTAACAAAGTAGGGTAAAAATTACGGTCGCCTGTATTTACTGAAATACGGCTGAGGACAGTATACTTTTATGGAGCATTTCCGATTTAAATTACTATTTTTTTTTTAACAGTGTAGAACAGACAATAAGTTTTTCCTCAGGAAACGAGACCGAAATTAGAATAAATATAAGCATTGGATGGAGAGCTTTTGGTAAAGAAGAGGAGATTATGAAAAGTAAACTGCCACTTTCTCTAAAAAGAAAATGATTTAATCAGATCGTCATGCCAGCATTAACTTATGCACCAGTAAATTGTAGCCTTACTGAAACCTTAGAACGTAAGGTAGATTAACACTAACAGAGAGAGAAAAGAGCAACATGGATTCAAGATAAAACTAAAGTTTTTATTCTTACAACATATAAGAAAAAGAAATGAACATGTATAAGACATGTAATGAGAATCAATGATAATAGATGAACATCAAGAATAACAGAATGGGCCCCTCGAGATTGCCAAAGTAGTCGGGGAAGGAAGAGAAGATGATGAATTGACGAACTAAGAAAATTTGTGAGTAAACTGGCATAGAGAGATCATATATACATATATAGTGCATATATATATATATATATATATATAGTTAACTCCCCATTAACACGAGTTCTGTTAACACGATTTCGAAGTTACACGAGTTCAAATTTATTGAGATCAATTCTGTTAACACGAAATGTCCGATGTTACGCGAATTGAATTTCCCGCCTGAGAGAGAGAGAGAGAGAGAGAGAGAGAGAGAGAGAGGTTAATAAGATTCTATTTATCTATTTAAACTTACATACAAAGAATTTTTATAATTTTTAATGTAGTACCTAAAAATTAATCTAATTTTATGAATAAATGTACATCCATACTTGTGAATGTAAATGTTTGTAATTTAGCATGTTTACATCCCTGCTCTTTATTTATGGATATGGTTTACTCTAAGATAGTATAAAATAGAAAAATATTTTGTAAGGTTGAATAACAAATTAAGCTATAAAGATTATATTGTGATAGTATAAGGTAAACTTAATTGTTACATTTACCTATATTTATATTCAATGTTTTTGTTTACATCGTGTATGTAGAAGGCTGTAGATCGTTAGATGATTCGTCTGTTGTTGTTGTTGTTGTTCGATACGCATTTTAATAAGAAACTGTTCGAGAGTTTGTTGAATAGTGTTCTTTTTTTTCAAAGATTACATGATAGGGAGCAAAATCATATCAACAATAATCTGTTAACTATATGCGAGTGTAATCGTAATACCGTCAGGACTATGAAAACAGCTGACAACAAAACCAAAATAAAAACAATCTGTAATTGCTGTTGTTAACATACACCTTAAATTGTTAATAGAAAAGTACAAGAATGATTAAAGTTCAGATAACATCGAAAACCAGGATTATTCTAGAAATCTTAAAGTTCATATTCGGTATGTTGTCGGCTAAAATGTGTCTCTATCACTCTTTTTGACTCTGTGTCATGTGTATCTTCATGTTACATTTATTAGTCTGGATTAATATCTGTCTCTGAAATGAAGGACCTTAAGGGAGCAATTGAATTTAAGAAGAAACTAAAGACATTACTTTTCACAAGATCATATGATTTGAAAGATGCTACAATCAAAGAATTGTATAAGTTATAATGAAAATGTTTCGTTAGATGATTAATATGGACCCGCCCGAGAAGTAGTTCACTCGACTTCAGTGGAGGGTTGGATTTAAACCCAAAACAAGTAAGTAAGTAATGCATGAAAGAGCTGCACTATGCCATAAGAATGAGAGACGGAGGAGATTATGTGATGGTTTAGATCTCTAGACCTTAGCATCCTTCCCTTCGAAGGAAACTTCGATATCGCTCCTATTTGGAGAAGGAATTCTGCCTTATTTGGCTTTCATCAACTTTATTGATAGAGCAGTAGCGACTAGCTCCATATCAATTCCAGTTTATATTTAAGCTGTGAAAAGGAAGGAAGTCTAACTAATGCGGGAGCCTGTTTAAGGTCGATTCCATTATTATCAAGTTTATTGGCTATGCCTGACAAACATATATATATATATATATATATATATATAAAAGCTACAGATCAGCTGACGAAATCGAATGCCGTCTTAATCCCAACCTACGATCGAACATAGATTTAGGCAAAGTAAAAGTTTGTATTGCGTGTAGTATTTATCTGCCACGTTTTAAAGAAACAGAGATTTTAATTAAATCTGTTCTATGTGTTTATAGTATAAGGCACCTCAGAGAGAGAGAGAGAGAGAGAGAGAGAGAGAGAGAGAGTGTATTAACATGATAACTAATAATAAGAGCTTTAAACGAAATGTATAAAAAAACATATAAGATTAATTGTAAATAAATAAGCATGACATTAAAAGGAAAAATATGTTACGATTTGTTATTTATTTATCTAAATGAAAAAATAAATAAATCGCTAATGTGTTTTATATGCTTACGTAGTAGCATTGTGCGTTTGTACATACGATAATTTTTTTTAGTGTGTTTTTAACTTAAAAATGTACTTAATCATATAAAATTCATTGTAAATAAATAATCATGATTGATTGATTGATTGAAAGTTTTCTGGCATCCTGTAAATAATCATGATATTCAAAGGAAAAATAAGAGAGAGAGAGAGAGAGAGAGAGAGAGAGAGAGAGAGTAATAATAATAATAATAATAATAATAATAATTCTTTATTTCCAATTTATACATTGGGTATTAATATCCATGTTAAGAATAATCCCAAAAAAAGAGAGAGAGAGAGAGAGAGAGAGAGAGAGAGAGAGAGGGGGGGGGAGGCGTCAGCCGACAGTGATGACGAGAGTGATGTGTCATAGTGTGAATGTTCATGGGTAATAACTAATTTTGATATAAAATGAATACAAATAGAGTAAGAATGTGTGCTTTTAGTGTTTCTGTGACATTCAAATATATCAATAATGCGTTTGTTCAAGTTTCATAGTAACAAAATACCAAAATAGACGGACTTTTCCAATGGCCAGGAACGTAACACCTTCTATTACCATTACTTCTTATGGAGGAATTATGTTCCATTAATACGACCTCTCCTGGAACATAACCCTCGTGTTAACGGGAGTTAACTGTATATATTTATATATATATATATATATATATATATATATATATATATATATATATATATATGAGATCATGGTAAGGGGTAGATGGAGATGTTTTGGGCTCCACAAGGCACTAGAAGATTTGGAAGACCCAAGTCTACATGGCTGAAGAGTGAGGACTTTGAAGCGTGAAGTAGGAGATGATGAATGGAGAAGTGTTGATTTAAAAGCTCAGAGACAGAGACGACTGGCGAACTCTGACCGAGGCCCTTTTGCGTCAATAAGAGTAGGAGATGGTATATATATATATATATATATATATATATATATATATATATATATTTATATATATATTTATATAATGTGTTTGTATATATATATATATATATATATATATATATATATATACATATATATATACATATACATATATATGTATATAGATATAGATATATATATATATATATATTATATATATATATATATATATATATATATATATATATACTGTAAACCGGGACTTTTCGCACCGTGTTTATTTCGCGATTTCTCGAAGTTTAGGTAAAAAAAAAAATAAATCATTAGTCTGTATTTGACCTTACAAGAGTGAAGAACAAGGAAAGCATCCTTACGCCAGATTAAGACGCTCTTAACCTTAATCAGTCGTTTTAATCTAAAGTTCCCTGAATTTTGCAACTATATAAACAATTAGATAATAGTTCACATATTCGTGGGTAGGTGGCGCTGCTTACGGCCCAAGGGGTTTCATACCAGATGCATTTCTTTGCACTCAGCCTTCTTCATGCCCCCCCCCCCCCCCCTGCTCTTACAATATACAGTAATGAAAAACAAACAAACATACATGACAACTTTATAGCTTACAGTGATTCTAATGATTATAATGATAAAAATTATTAAAAGAGGTTCATACATACATTATTTTATAGATAATATCTGGGATGTAATATGAAATGCTGATGAAAAATATCCATTTCCATCACAGTTATAAGATTAAATTCTCTCTCTCTCTCTCTCTCTCTCTCTCTCTCTCTCTCTCTCTCTCTCTCTCTCTCTCTCTCGCTATGCAAAATTTAACGATTGTTTAATTGGATTATTGTTATCTAAGTAGCATATGTTTGAACACTTTTTGATTCGAGTAATTGTTATTTCAATGAAGAAAAAATAAGGAAATTAGAATTTACATACAATTTACTATAATCGGTTACTTTCGAAAAAGAATTGCACCTTTTAAAAAAAAAGAAAAAAAAAACATTTTGAAATTACCGTCACGTGATATGATTTTTTTTTTCAATTATAATAATCTCAAATTTTGATATATAGTTTCAGCATCACCAAGAAACAATCAATGAATCAATCATCATTTTTTTTTATTTTGATCATGCCAAAACCTTTAGAAATTGAAGAGGACTGAAAATTATAGTGAAATATACTTTCTACATTCTACTCTATCTTATAGACCTGACAACATTGAGGTTATCAAACATTTCTTCTTCACCCAAGGGGTTAACTACTGCACTATAATTGTTCAATGGCTTCTTTCCACTTGGTAAGGGTAGAAGAGACTCTTTAGCTATGGTAAGCAGCTCTTCTGGGAGAAGGACACTCCAAAATGAAACCATTGTTCTTTAGTTTTGGGTAGTGCCATAGCCTCTGTACCATGATTTTTAACTGTCTTGGAGTAGAATTCTCGTGCTTAAGGATAAACTCGGTCCCACTATTCTATCTTACTTATCTTGCTCCTGTCTTTTTTTTTTTTTTTTTTTTTTTTTTTTTTTTTTTTTTTTAATTAGGAGAGTTGGGCAGGCTTAAGAGAATGGCCATAGATGTCTGGTTGTCTTTTCCTTATCTGTTTCTTCATCTTCCTCACAAACATTCATTTTCAAAGCCCTCCTTATTGGCCTCCCATCAGCTAATGTGGCTCTTCTGGAGGGTGTGTTGGCACCGCCATGATTGCTAATTTTATCCGACTTTTTATCTTCAGTCTATGGGTTGTATCAATCACTATATATATGTGTATATATATTTTTATATGTATATTATATATATATATATATATATGTGTGTGTGTGTGTATATATATACATATATATATATATATATATATATATATATATATATATATATATTCTGTACATGTTTTTTTTTCATTGTTAGGTTCGTTTTTAATGATGATGAATCCTTTTTTTATTGCTTTTAATTCTTATCCTAGCTGAAAACATCGAGCAAAATCCGGGACCAGTATATCCTAGAATTCACCAATGTCGTCTACTGTATTACAATATTCGTAATCTCCATGTTTACTTGCTTACTTGTTTTGGGTTTAAATCCAACCCTCCACTGAAGTCGAGTGAACTACTTCTCGGGCGGGTCCATATTAATCATCTAACGAAACATTTTCATTATAACTTATACAATTCTTTGATTGTAGCATCTTCCAAATCATATGATCTTGTGAAAAGTAATGTCTTTAGTTTCTTCTTAAATTCAGTTGCTCCCTTTAGGTCCTTCATTTCAGTTGGCAGTTTATTATAATGTCTAGGCGCACAGTAGCTAAAAGCCCTTTCACCAAATTTACTATTTTGTTCTTGGTTCAGATAGCCTATGTTTGTCACTCACGTGTCTTATGTTAACATTTGTTTCTAGTTCTAGTTTATTCAGGCATTCTTTTAGATATTTTGGTGTCAATCAATAATCAGGACCATTCAGTTGCCTCCACACAGTATGATATTTTTTTATACTCAAATGAGGGTACTCAACTGAGCTCCTTATTACTGGTTTTAAGAAAGTCAATAATTTTGGAATGGGACGCCATTCTTAAGGCAAGGGGATTGGTGGTGTATATTCGGACTGAGTGCCCTGCTTTTCATAATTCCTGCTATCAATGTGGATGTCATGAGTTTCAAATCATACAAGTTTGTAGTAGGCATAATAACTATTTGTGTTCAATCTCCTGGAATTCTGATAGGGCCGATTCTATCTTCGATTGTCTTCTCACTATTGTGGCTAAAATACAAGATAATAGAAAAGGCTTCTTTTTTTTTTTTATGTTGGTGCTTTCAATGCTCACTATAGTGAGTCGTTGAATTCTCTTTCTCCTGCTTATCACCATGGCTTACGACCTTTGGACTTTGCATATGAATCAGGCTGTAAACAAATCATAGATGAAGCTATTCACATATCTGGTAACTGCTGGACCCAGTATACACTGACTCCCCTGTCGTTAGAATAAAGTTGGTTCTCCAGTTGGGACATCTGATTATACCTTAATTTCATTAGTGGTGAAGACTGAGAAGCCTGTCCCTGATGTGTCATACTCATGTAAGATTTATATAAAATCTCAGGCAGACTAGAATGGTATTTTGAGTAATCTTTGAACTTGAATTGGTCAAACTCGTATAATGATGTTGTGCGTGTTGTTCTTTTGAATGAGAATCTGGTCAATACAATTGATAAACATATCCCTTCTCATGTGCTAAAGTACTGAGTGAAAGACAAACCGTGGTTCAATGGTGAATGTAGACGTGCTTATTTGGAGAAGCAAGAGGCCTATCATTTTTGGAAGGGTAACAGATCAGGTTTGACTTGAAATAAATATACTTGGCTAAAAGCTATTGCTCCAAGAGCTTATGCTTCAACTGAAAAAGAAAATAATTTAACCCTAAAGAAACTTTTTGGTACAACTCAAGAGCATAAGTGGTGGGCTACCCTTAAATCTGTACTCTTCAGTGTAGGCATAGCAGTTCCTCCCCTCTACTTAAACCAGACAGCTCTGTCACTTACTGCCCAAAGAAAAAGGCATCCCTTTTGGCTGATGTGTTAGACTGTAAGCCAAGTTATAAGAAACTTGATCTTCCTCATTCCTGTTTTCCTGTGGCTAAACTAACTAGTGTAGCTTTACGGCCTCGTAAAATTAAAGCTCTCTTGATGGACTTTAATGCTTATGGAGGTGTAGACCTAAATGGCATTTTCCTTTGGTTTTTACAAAGTGTGCAGACTTTTTAACTCCTAAGTTATTTTTTATTTACCGCAAGTTAGCAAGAAGAGATTCTTTAAGCACTCATTGAAGAATTGGTAATGTTACTCCATTTTGTAAATGTGTTTGTGGTAGCTCAAGTCCACGCAATTTCCCTAACTCCCATATTATCTAAAATTTTTTAATGTCTTTTGGCAAAACGTCTAAATAGCTTTGTTGATTGTAATTATCTGTTCTCTAGTTTGCAATTTGGATTTCACAAAGACCTTGGAGTTTGTGATGCCCTGCTTACAATCTCCAATGCTGTACAGAAATCCCTTGATTGTGGTCAGGAAGTTCGTATTATTGGCCTTGAGTTTAGTGCTGCTTTTAACCATGTTAATCATGAAGCCCTCGTAAACAAACTCAAACATTTTGGAGTGGGATAGTCTTCTCTTAATATCATTATTGAATTTTTAAGTAATAAATCGCAGAGATGTTGCTGATGGGTATCATAGTAAATATAGGAATGTGATATCTGATATTCCTCAAGGTAGTGTTCTTGATCCATTACTTTTCATACTATATATACATGACATGTGGTTTGGCCTAGGAAACAAGCTTGTTGCGTATGCATATGTATGACTTTTAGAAACACATTCGGTCTGTCTCTTCTTCAGTTGCATAAAAAATTTGGTTATTGAGGAAGTCTTTTAAGATTTTTGGTGATCAATCTATTCTGAAGAAATATTTTAATCATTTCATTCTGCTTTGTTTTGGGTATTGTTTTACTGGCTGGTCTTCAGTTGCTGAATCTCATCTTAATTTGTCGGACAGGCACTGACAGTCTATTAGATTTCTTATTCCTGATCTAGATATTACTCTCTTATCACTGTCATTCAGTTAGCTTGTTGTGCATGTTTCATAAGATTTTTATTCTTCAGGTTTTTCAAATAGTTGAATGTTTAATGGTCTGTTTGAAGAACAAACCCCCTTACCAAACAGGTACTCCTTGAATTTTTGTATCACCTATACTATGACAAAACATTCCTTTTCTATGGAAGATACATTTATCTGTTCCAGAGAATTCTTTACTTCCATAACAACTGGTAAAATTTCATCACAGCACTCATTCCATCATTGGAAGCCTCATTCCAGCAAATTCCTGTAAGGATTCAGTTATAGTTGGCATTGGCTCTGCATTAAATTCTGTTATGGAGCTTAGTTCTCTAAAATTTATGCATAAGCGCTAGGAGTCCTAACCTTTCCCAAAAAGCTCTACTGGTGAACCATAAGGAGAGTTGATTGGTTTAGTTACATACATAGCTATCATTTTATCAACTTCCTTATTGAATGTTTCTACCAAGTCGATAGGTAGTGGGTAGTTCTTACCCTGAAATGGAATGTCTGAACATAAGGTGATACTCTGTTCAAGCATTTTAGTAACACTCGGTTGGTCACAGGTTACGTTTTTAAAGGTCTGTAACATACTATATAGCTAAAATATCTGTAATTTTTTGATATTTTGCTTTATATGTACAGTGGTAGACTTTTTAGAACTACCTTCTGGAGCATCACTTGCCTTACTAACAACTCTACAAAACAATCCAGCCCCAAAATTTCCTCCAACATTTTCCTGAAAGATATTAACTTAATTTCTCCTATAATAACGTTTAATCATATGAGCATGATAAAGCTTAGTATGTTTCCTTAATTTCAGAAAATAGTATACTCCATTGCTGTGACAACCATCAGTAACATCCGGACCTTTCCATGGCATCAGAAATTTATTAGAATTTGTCGGAAGCATTACATGAACTTCATCTCCCTTGTTCAATATCCTTGGTTTAGCCTTCCTATCAAAGTACTCCTTATATCTAATTGAACTTACTTTTGTGTTAGATACAGCTAATCTTGCAATTTCCTGCAACTTAGCTACAAGGTCTATGATATACTGATAAGTTGATTAAGTATCCTTAATCAAGTCATTAGTAATAAATTCATGCAAACCATCAAGGGACCTCTTACTTAGTGCCCATACAAAAGTGCAAAGGGGCTAAATTTCAAACTGTCATTAGCTATTTCTCGAAAAGCAAATAACACAAATCGGATATATCTATTCCATTACGACAGGTTTTCAATACAAACATTCCTAAAGGTTACTTGCACCAGTAACTAGCGGCAAATAAACTTTCCTGGATAGTAAGCGTTTGCACGAGGACACTTTGACTTTGCATGGGGATAGTTTGCTGAGGCCAATAAACTTTCCCCGTTTAAACCGGGATTAAACTTACCCTTGAGAATGACATTTGATCTCTATAGAGTTCCATTGCAGGCAGCATGGTAAGGACTAGTGTACAAAGATTTTAATAGAAAACAGCCTATGAACCTCGGACATTAAATCAGATTTAAATTTACTACCACATTCACTCAACTTTTCTTGTGCAACCTCTACTCTACAGAAAACATCAACTAAACTTTCAGTAATGATAATGATATATATGTTACAATAAATATCTAAACCCAGACAGTTTGTAAAGTGACTTAACTTTTTAGGCAATATATGAATTGACTGGTTCACCCAGTTAATTTAGAAATCAGCTAATAATAGCTGACAATTTATAAAGTGACTAAAATTATAGTATATTTCCTTGGCCTATTAATATCACGTACTATACTGATATAAACAACAAAACAGTATACTTGAGTAAAATTTGATTAGCTAAAACTTGTGACAACAAAATGTTATGATAAAACCTATGTGACAGTATGATGTTACAAAAAACAATGAAAGAATAAAATGTGACAATAAAGTAAGACATTAAATAACTTTTATTACAGGTCAAACTAGAGTTGCGCCAACTATTGCACTTGTGATTTTCTTTATAACCTTTACAACGATTTGTTTGACATTGTTTCTACTCACGGTACAATTGGACTTAGCATAACCTTGGCCACCGAACCTAGATGACGGCTGTGCTTACTGACAAAGTCCTATTCCCTTGTCCACACTCATATCACCAAGGTTATACAATTGCCAGGTACAAATATCAAACTGATTTCTATGGTAGCATCCCTTAATTATTCTTTCTCTCCCGGGTATTTGATATATGTCGTTTTCATTATGATCTGAAATAGCACCTATAACATTTAGGGGATCACCTTTACCTCGATCAACCAACAATATTGTTACATTATCTCCAGGAGTAGCAGGGTCATGATCTAATTTACTGTTTCACCAGCTTGGGCTAATTGACTATCAGCTGCTCTTGACTGTTGAAGTGCTATGTTTTCTTGGAGCACATGAAGTCTTCCTGTAGGATTCTGGTCAAAGGGTGAACTGTCTGGATAGTCAAACCTTCGTATGAACCATTTGAATGAAGAAAAAAGAATCAAGGTAATGAATTTTTATCCTTACAACACATGTAAGTATTTAATTGATTATGATAGACATGACCTTTGGTTATGAGCTTAAATTAGCTAGATATCAGTTACATTTTTTAAGGTTTTTCTGTGTGTGGGCATCACTACTTAGATGAGGAAAGTCCTCATTGTAAGTAGAACCCGCAGGTTGATCATCTGGATGAGCAGAGTACTCAGGTGAATCGTCAGGATTGGCAGAGTCCAATTAAATCATCTTCAGTAACCATTGTTTTCAAAGCCTCCTCCGGAAGTGCATAGACCATCTCAAGCCTCAACACCAAATAGTGCTTTACATGGGGATTATTTGATTCCAGAATGGTAACTGGTATTCTTTTGATACTGCACAAACTTTAGTCCCATGAGCCAGTCCCTTGTATCATAATCACCTAACCATAAAATTAGTATGTCTTTTATATCACAATTAAGGCGTTCAACTGATCCCTGACTCTGTGGATGCCTTTGTTTACTTTAAACAATTAACAAGTCAGGACAAAGAAGTTTAAGTTCCAGAATGACCAATGCTGCAAATTCACAAAATTATTGCTTTGATGAATTCGACGTGCCCCAAACATAAAAGGTATGTTCATTACTTGGAATGCAACCTCAGCAGCCCTTTTTGGAGTTGAGGGACACAATATGCAAATCTTTCTTAGGTGATCTTGATACATCCTTATCCACTTATACTTTCCCTTGGTACAAGACTGCTTGCCAACTAGATCCACCTGAGCTCGGGACCCAAAGTCCATTGACAAAATCGGTTTTGATAACAGTGAAACCCTTGGTTGTAAATATCTTCTTGACACTGAACACAAGTAGATTTAAACAGTTCTACAGTATGTGACCATTTTATCTCTGTGGCCATGCCCTATAGTAATGTGAGAACGTTGTATTGTGAGAAATATATCCTCAATGTGCACAAAATAAACAAGTTCTTCAGTTCTATCGCTGTCATCATACTGAAGAACTTTGTAACGTCCAAGGATGTAATACTGCTGATTTTATTTAGTTTTTGCAGATGCCGCTACTCTGAGCTCTTTTATGAGACTGTAGTATTCAATTTTAGTCAGCAGCAGTGCTTCCTCAGAACGACATACTTTTTAAGACTGTACCAGTCCCTCTGTCTCTCAAACACACACGCGGATAAACTACCCAGACATGAGACACAAACTGTCAATAGGCAAACTGGCCGATTATCCGTACGAGGATTTATTTCAGTCAATATACCACGAAAATATATTAAAATATTAGTCACTTTATGAACTGTTTGCAATTTTTAGCTGATTTCTACATTGACTGGGTGAACAAGGCAATTAACATATTGCCTGAAAAGTTTAGTCACTTTACAAACTGTGTGGGCTTACATATTGACTGTAACATATACATTATGTAATGGAGACCAACAATACCAATGGTTATACATAAAAAGGTTAAACTAATAATTGGCCTCTTAGTCATAGGTACCCTTTTAACTTTTGGACCAGTTTTCTGGGAAGAGTGACATGAACGACTAAACCTAGTAATATTTGCCCAGCATTTGGCCAAAAAATGATCAAAGATTCTATCTGTAGTTTTTCATGATTAAAGATGACTGGGCAATAAAGATTCAAGGCCAAGTTTCGTTATGGCCTCACAATTCTTTAAATGAATCGGCAACTATTTTATGTCTAAATCTTCGGGGTTTTATCTTTTAGCACATTTATGATATACCAGACATATATATATATATATATATATATATATATATATATATATATATATATATTTATTTATATATATATAGATAGATAGATAGATGGATATAGATATCTTACAACTCTATTCTTGCAAGATATTTTATCCTTTGTCTTCTTTAAAGACTGCAATGAACATTGAGCATTAGCAAATTCTTCATTATTTATGTTTATATCGGGAACAATATTGACTAAAAATAATATAGGTTTAGTTAATCTTGACTGTTGGACCCTAGATGCAACATTAACGACAGCCCGAGGGCTCGTTCCAGAATTACCATTTATTATTTCAATGCCTTCTCTGACATTTTCTTTCAAACTTGGAATCAAACCAATTAACAATATTGGTGCTATACCGCATTAAATTTTCCAGAGAAGAATTTAAATTTAATGTTACAGTTAACACAAGGTAGATAGCCTAGATAGGAATGCTAATGTTTTGGAAGCAAGTTTTTTCCTAACTACTTCTGTATTACAGCCTGTATCAAATGCTATTTCAGCAATAGATAAAGCAATAGTAATTTTAGGATCTCCTGATCGTTTCACATCTTTTTCCTTCGAAAAATGTCTATGATTATCTGGGTAACTGGGTTTAATATGACATAACTGTCCGCACAAATGAGGCTTAACATGTATATATGTGTGTGTGTGTTTATGTGTGTGCATCTGTGTGTATGTATGTGAGATTATATGAAAGGATTTCTCCAAATTAAAATAAAATTCGATTAATCCATGCGTCCTAGAAGGTATAGATAATTCTAACGTTTGGTAATGAGGATGAAAGTAGATAGATCATTTGTAGTTAATTCTTCCAACTCTTCATGAATTAGAGTTAAGAAGCACTGAAGATGCCCAAAGGCAATGCTGTGGACATTTCTTGTGATTGTTTACTATAGTTTTTTGCTTAGTAGGATCCTGTAGAAAACGTTGCTGGAGAATATAGCAGTCACAAAAGACTAATAAATATTTGGATATATGGTTCATTTTATTTGTAATAAAAGGATTCAGTCTAAGAATAGGGTTTTGCTGATCAACATTATCAATGTATTGTGAATTATTACAGTCATTTTGAATAAGGTAAATGAAAGGATATGTACATAAATTTCCCTTTCCATTCCAGTGCATTGTTAAAAATACTATGTTGGTGTCAGGAGATTTTAATTCAGTACTTTTGGTTTGTGTGACATTCAAAGATAACTTATCCTGGAACACATTATCTTTTAAATTGTCAAGAAATTAAGAAAAATTCTTTACACGCTGTCTAATCTTGTGTTGACGCCGAAATCAATAAATAAGTCAGTGAAATTTAGGCTTTCCAAGATGTTAAGAAGTAGAAATAGCTTATTGAATCTAGTGCTTTGAGTACAAGTGCTATCATCTTGTACAGAATTGGTGCATTTTAGTGGTTAATTCCAAAAACGGGACCTGGACTGGCATGGATAATGAAAAATCGATGGGTCAGACAAAACGTGTGTGGGAGGTCGCGAAGCGCTCTCTCTCTCTCTCTCTCTCTCTCTCTCTCTCTCTCTCTCTCTCTCTCTCTCTCTCTCTCTCTCTCTCTTCATCGTGTACCATGGTAGTCAACCATTCTAAACTCACAGTCCAAGGAACCATCGTTGGATATCCCAAATAGGATGAGGATAGTAAATGTACGGGCGGGTTTTCGTAAACTCGTGGCTATTGATCTAAGCAATGAAATGGTGCCCTGGCTGTAAGCTAAATGTTATGCTGGCAGCTGCGGAGGGGAGAGAGAGAGAGAGAGAGAGAGAGAGAGAGAGAGAGAGAGAGAGAGAGAGAGATGGAGAAATAAGTAGATGAATGAGATTAAAAACAAAATTTAAATGCCAAATATCACGAGTAAAATCTGTAGAAAGAGCCTTGATAATATAATCTTCACTCTTATGAGGTGAAATTCCTCAAAATACGAGTGACCACTGTGGTTTGCGTGAGTGCAATTCTCTTTACACGTAACTAATAAAAAAAATCACCTTTAAAATCTGGTTCTTGTATGCTGATAGGTTTCCATGCCTGGAAATTATGTCCATATTTCCTGTTAAATAGACCAAGATGTTAGAACATTTTTCCTAAAACTTAAAAATTACCATTGTGTTGGTACATTACGAGTAATATATTACAAGCCAAACATAATAATAACAAACGCTTAACTGAGGAAAACAAAAAAGTTCTTTGATATTACCTTTCTTTTATGATCCTCATGAAACCTTAATATTGTAAATGTTACTTAGTGTAACCAAACAGTGAAAATAATGAATAGTTACTCTTACCTGTCACGAGAACTAATGAGCATAGCCCAGTCATACAGTATATATATATATATATATATATATATATATATATATATATATATATATATATATATGTATATATATATACATATATATAAATTAACGTAGTGAAAGATTTTGTATATCGCCAAACTCAGCACAGGTGGATCATTTTTTTTTAAACGTGCATAAATATACTAAGCTCAGAGTCACTTGCATGCTTTTTATGGGCTGGACCTCAGTTTGTCCGAATTCATCAGTTTTCTATACGTACAATTATGAAATGATAAATATGCTGTTACAGAGTGACTTAACAGATGTTATTATGAATATTATATAAATATTAGTTGAATTAATTGTAAATAAACTGAACCTACGTATTGACGTAGTATGATTATTTATCAATTCATTTCGATAAACATCGAAGTTGAAGTTTTAGAGCAATGTTCCAAATACACAAATATTAATTTTTATTTTACGCACTAATTAAATCGTAATTATTACTGAAATAACTCTCAGACTTTTATGGCAAATTTAAAAAGCAAAATAATGATGAGGAACTTGAAAGCTTATGATAATAAACAGATTTGTGTGGTATACGGGGCACATCGAGTGGAAGGAACAGCCTTTACATTAAACGCTCGCTTTGCCATCAAAAGATGATAGAGATTCTTCGAGTAACAAAGAAATTTTCATGCCAGTGGCCGCCTTATGTCGGGATGTAGGGTCACTAGGCAGAACTATGATATGATATTGAATGTATTAGAATTTTTCCCGTGTGGGGGCTTAGCTATTCAAAATCCCCATTGGTACATTCACCTTCCATTACTCCTGTTTTGGCCTTTGTAATGCTGGGGTCCCTTTTCAACGTCTCATGAACCGTGTCTTAGGGGACCTCCCCTTCTGTGTATGTTACATGGACAACATACTTTTGTTCTTTTCCTCCAAAGAGGAACACCTCCGAAATCTCCGCATCGTGCTTGACCGCCTACAACAGAACGGTCTTGTAGTCCGTTATGATAAGTGTACCTTTGGCGCCAACGAATTATCGTTCTTGGGGCACCGCATCACTCCTGAAGGAGTCCACCCCTCTGTGAGAAGGTAGCAGCCGTTCAGAACTTTCCCACATCATTGTCTGTCAAAGCTTTGCAAGAATTCTTTACTTTACTTACTTTACATTGATGGCTGTTTTTACGGTCCCATACAGCAGGGGAACCCCACTCTCTACAGGACCTCCACTGTCATTTTACCTTGTTCGTTCACAGTATTTAACGTTTTATATCGCGTATTGTTCATTTACTGTTAAATCGTCACTTTCAAGGGACTCATGAAATGAGAAAGTTTTCAGTTTCCTCTTGAAAGCATTAATGTCTTCAGTCATTCGAATGTTTCGTGGGAGCTTATTATATAGTCTCGGGGCCGCATATTTAAGGCCTCTGGAGCCTAAAGTAGATATAAATCTAGGTTCCAACAGTTTGAAGCCATCTGTAACTATTCTCGTGTCGACACGATTTGTTTGCTGCATAATATGTAGCAATTCTCTTAAGTATTTCAGACACCCGGTTCTGATAACTTGGTGGGTTATTGTACATATTTTAAATTCAGTTCTCGCTTTAATCGGCAGCCAGTGTAAATCGATTAGTATAGGGGTAACCCTTTCTCTAGGTGGGACACCTTTTATCAGTCTTGCTCCTCTGTTTATTATGTTTTTTAATTTCTTAATTTGCACTTTTGGTAAATTGTAATAGATAGAGTTGCAGTTGTCAATCCTGGTAATAACACAGTTTATCACAAGTTTCTTTACAGAATTTTCGTCCAGGTACTTTTTTTATAAACGCAATATTTCTTAGATGATATCCAGCAGTTTTTATTACATTATTTATTTGGGTATTTAGAGACAGGTTACAGTCAAGAAATACACCTAGATCTCGAACTTTACTAGATATCGGCACCGAGTCATTATTTATGTTCATTTGAATATCACCTAAGTTTCTCACGCTGTTTCTTTTGCCCACCACCATGAATTCAGTTTTGTTCTCATTTAATTTTAGTTGTTTAAATGTCATCCATTCTCTAACACTATCAAAGATTCGGTTTAGAATTTCAGTAGTGTCATGTATATCATTTATGAAGTAAAATTGTGTCATCTGCAAATAGTTTGAACTTCACGTCATGCCTTTGTAGCATTTTCAATAGACCAATAGTATAGATTCAGAATAAGATTGGGCCAAGTACACTCCCTTGGGGTACCCTTCTGTTTAAGGGTTCATATGATGAATAAGAGTTTCCAATTTGGTCACAGTAATTTTTACCCACTAAGTAGTCTTTTAGGTGTTCGAAGGCTTGATCTTCAACGCCGATGGACCATAGACCATTTAGTAGCAGTTCATGCTACACTGTGTCAAAAGCAGCACTGAGATCGAGCAGTATTAAGATGCCACATTTATTTTCATCCATCATTTCTAGCATATCATTTACAACAGAGCAGATGGCTGTCTCCGTAGAGTATAGTTTTCTGTAAGCAGATTGGTTGTCAGGCAAAGCTTCTATCACTTCTAAGTGGCTTACTAGTTTTTCAAGAATTACATATTCACGCACTATTGTGACAATGGGTAGATTTTAAATAGGTCTGTATAAGCTTAATTCCTGGTAGTTCAGTGCATTTTTCAGAACTGGTGTGACTATAGCCATTTTCTCAGATTTAGGAAACTTACATTCATCGATGCTTGCATTTGTTGTTCACATTATTATTTCGGCTAGACTAGAAAAGTCTCTCTCTCCAATTACTTCAGAAATTGGCATAAGATCGATCGCGCAATTTGTTTTCTTCGCTCTCTTGATAATTCTGGTGATGTCATCTTGTTTTATGTTGTTAAATCGTATTAATTTTTTCTGAGTGCCTGGTGCATCATTAATCTGATGTTAAGTACTTACAAATGACCTGGTTATATTTAAATTTTGTTTTTAAAGAATACTAGAAAATTATTTTCTTGTTCCTGGTCTCTGTATCCATCAGGTAGCTTCTTTTCTTTTATATTTCCCATTATACCATTCAGGAGACGATATAACTTATTTATGTCTGTTGCTGCTTCGAGGATCTTTCTCTTATAGTATTCACTTTTTTTCCTTCTTAGTAGGTAGTTATATTGACACGCAGCAGTTTTGTATTCTACCCAAGTACTTTCAGTTTTTAACCTATTCCACTTTCTTTCTTTATGTCTTTTTTCCCTCTTTTTTTTTTACCAAAGTCTCTCCATCAAACCAAGGAGATTGGTCTTTTACGGTTATAATCTTTTCCATCAGTGAGCACATGATATCATATTCACTTATACTCACTTTATTATAATTGGTCATGAGACAGTTAGCACACTTAGATCCTAACAGACGTTGGTCATCATGATCACTGGGAATGTTGAGAGCATCATTTATTTTCTTTGTAACTTCTTCAATAAATACGATAGGACAAAAATTTTATTTATGTCTAAAGTTTATTTTCTTTACTAAAGCATGTTTCTGTAGAGGTAGACTAAACGTAATAAGTTTGTGTACTGGGGGGATAGTACATTTCTCTTCGACTTTTATATCGGATACAATATTATTCATGTCATCACTTAGAACTAAGTCTAGCGTATGCCCAATTAAAGTAGTTGTACAGCCGATATTATTCACTAGTCGATATGAGTCTAGTAACTCACTAAATGCCAAAGTGTCAGGATTTGATACGTCATCCATCCAAAAATTGAAGTCTCCACAGATAACTAATTTTTTTTTCTCCATGATAATCATCTCAATGAGAGATCCAAATTCTTCAAAAAAGATACTAGTGCTTGTTCTAGGAGGTTTGTAGATTATTACAAAGGATATTCTTCTTTTTTGGCGTAAATTTTATTTCTATATATTCAAAGCTTGTTACACTAATTCTTTTCAGCGTTTTGAGATTTGAGTAACTTTTTATGAATAAAGAGTCCGACACCCCCTCCAGACCTACCTTCTCTTGGTATGTAAAAGAAGGCATGTGTGGGGGGTGTCATTTCAGTGATCTTTGCCTTGTCCAAGTTATTTAGCCATGTTTCAGATAATGCTAGTGTATCTAAATATTTCTCATTTATCAATTCTCGAATTTGAACAGTCTTATTACCTTCAGATTGTATATTTACATAGCCACAGTTTATGACATCCCTAGTAACCATGATCAATATTTTCCGCTAGTCTTTTCAATTCCAAGTCAAAATCATTTCAGTCTCTAGAATTTACTGTGTGGTCACTTGGTCTGTTTAACTTTGTGCAGTTTATACACTTTGACACTTGCGATTTACACTCCCTGGTGGAGTGTCTCCCTGAACATTTCTCGCAGACTTTATCATCATTCTTTGACTTGCAATCTTTTTCAAAATGTCCATACCTCTGACAGTGGTAGCACATGTTAACGTGGTATCTATCACGTATGTTATAGATACCCCATCGCATTGAAACTTTGTCCCCATTATCATGAATAGCCCTCAGAACTTAAGGATCACATTTTAGCACATGGTGGATGGTCTCCCACGAAGCATTTTTCTTCAGTACTACACTTATCTTATCTTCTATATTTTGGATTTGGTCCAGGCAGCGATTTATTTGAATTAAAGCATTTACTACATCATCTTCATCATTGTATACATTGCATATTGTTATTTTGGATTTTAGTTTTCCGATTTTTCTCGTTTCAGTGTCAGCCACCAAAGTCTGAATTTTGTTTGCCGCCTCTTCTCTGATCATATTGTTTGCAAAGTTTACAACAAAATTTCCATTCGTAGTTGACCTCGTGTTAAGTATAGGAATGTCTTTAAGTGCTTGTTCAACCTCACATTTTCTTTCAGTAATTTTAGTTGTAATATTAGTTGATTTAATGATCAACAGATTTTTTCTTCAACTTTACCAGCAAATGTCGGTTTCTCCGGTTTTGGTTCTATCAATGTTTGAAGTGTTGCTTTAATTGATTCCATATTCATGGCAAGAATGTCAACTTTCTCAGTGAGGTCGGTGGTCTGGGTGGAATTTGCTGCGTTTGCGCTAAGGTCCGCAAGTTTGTTTTCCAAGTCATCTGTTTTTGCATCTTGTTCGTTCAGGGCCAGATTTCTCACGTTTACATCTTCCTTTAATTTTCATATTATTAATTGTTTTGCTGGCTTCACGTACGCAGTTTGGGCATAAACATTCTTGGTTATTCCGTTCAATCTCACTGGTGGCGGTCACTATATGCACCCATCTCTTACGGTACAGTCTTTTACATTCACATACTATCCATTTTTTCCGTTCTCCATCCATTTCATTACATGTGAAGCAGACACAGTTAGGAGCAGACATGGTGTACTATTTCTTATCACTTAGGTTTCTCTGTAAGACTAACTAATATCTTTTCAATTATATTTTAAGCGAGAAACACAAAGCTAAAATATGACTCATGGCATGGATAGCATAGCTCAACACAGCACTTCCACACTCTAGCACTGAACACAATCAAACATGGGCATGATCAACTATTAAAATCATTTCCTGCCAGCCATCGTCACCACTCTTGCCCCCTGAAGTGGGGTCCCCTTCAAGAAGCGGCCTTGTGCACCGCAAATAATGCCCTATCAACTGCTGCTGCTCTCACTTTCCCAGGCTACATGCTCCTCTCCTTCTCTCCACTGATGCCAGCAATGTCGCTATTGAGGGAGTCCTCGAGCAGGTGGTCAACAGCTCACCCCACCCATTGGCCTTCTTCATCAGGAAACTGTCCAAGGCTGAATCTGTCTACTCTACCTTCGACCATGAATTGCTAGCAGTGCACTTGGCTGTCCGTCACTTTCGCCACTTCTTGGACCACATGCACGGACCACATGCCTCTGGTGCTCGTCTTCACTGGTAGTCTGACGCCTGGTCCACCCAACAACGCTGACATCTCTCCACCGTGGCTGAATACAACTGTAACCTTCAGCACGCCACCGGGAAAATCATTCCCGTTGCAGATGCCCTGTCAAGAAACACATTGGCCGCCGTTCACCTGATATTGGATTACAACGCCTCTGAAGAACCCCAACAAAAAGATCCAGAGTACCAAGCATGTAGGACATCCTGCACATCCTTCCATTGGGAGGATGTCCCTTTGATCCCTTTCACAACTCCAACTCCACCCTCCTCTGTGACGTCAGAACTGGTAGACCTAGACGGTGGACACCTTCTCCCATGCGTCATCAGGTGTTTGATTTTGTCGTAGCCTAAACCTCCCTTGCACCGGTCTACTGCATAGCTGCTGAAGACAAAGTTCATTTGGCATGGCATTACTAACGATGCTAGGGTATGGGTCCGCGCCTGTACTTCATGCCAAACTCAAAAGTATATCAACACAGGGATTCAGGAGTGGGCACCTTTCCTCAACCTCAGCAGAGCTTTGCCCACATTCACTTTGATGTTGTAGGTCCCTTACCCACATCACAAGGACATTGTTACCTGTTTACCATCATCAACCACTCCACTTGTTGAGCTGAAACCATTCCCATGGAAACTGACCGCCCGCCCCATGTACATCTGCCTTACTGTCAGGATGGATAGCGAGATTTGGTATCTCTGAGCATATTACTTCTGACAAGAGTACCACTTTCACCTCTCAGTTGTGGACATCATTAGCAAATCTCCTGGGTATCATCCTTAATCAAACAACCGCATACAACCCTGCAGTCAACGGTATGGTTGAACTTTTTTGCTGTACCCTCAAAGCAGCTTAGATGTGCCCCTGCAAGGACTCCAACTGGTTTACCCAGCTTCCCTGGGTCCTCCTGGGACTAAGGACCACTCCTAAAGATGCCCTGGATGTCTAGACAGCTGAAATGGTGTATGGCGACCTGTTGGTCATCACTGCCAAATTTTTTCCGTCTGCAACCTCCTCCAACATTCTCCAGCACCTAAGTCACGTTGTGGGAAAATTTACTTTATGCCGCCAGACTTACAAACCCCCAGAAAAGAAACACATACCGACAGATTTGTAGAAGGCATCGCGCGTTTTCCTGCGCGCAACACCAAGAAGCCACCTCTAACACCACCTTACATGGGCCCTTTCCTCGTAATCCTGTGAACAACGAAGGCGTTCTTAATGAACCTTCGTGGCAAAGAACTCTGGGTCTCCATGGATTGCCTCAAATCTGCATATCTCCTGGAAGATGACCCGCCTACAGTACGCCTCTCTAGAGAAGGTCGATCTATTTCACATATGTCTTTTTTTTAGGGGGGAGCCCTGTATCACACGCTCGTACACTGTAGCATTATTTTTGTTTTTTACATTATCTGATCACACTTCCCATGCACTGATAACCTGTCTATTCTCGTATGTGCTTGAATAATTTTGTTTGAATATTCTTGGTTGGAACCGCTTGTATTTATACTCATGCTGATTGCTGCGTCGAAATAAAGTCAGTTGCAATTACGCTGTCTCTCAGTTATCACCTAAATGCTCGTGGCACAGTATCAACAGATGTGGAGCCGAATTCAGTATAATTACCCAGATTCCGTCTCTCTCTCTCTCTCTCTCTCTCTCTCTCTCTCTCTCTCTCTCTCTCTCTCTCTCTCTGCTTAATAGCTTAATTGGATGCAATTGCTGCAAATAAATTAGTTTTTCATTATCAATTAATCTAGTTATCTTCAAACACCATTGATATTGTGGCGCCAATAAAGGTCTCTTCATTATGTCGATGTGCATATTTGTATAAATTCAGTGTCAATGACCATATGCGTGGGATGCCACAATAGAAAAATCAACTAGAAAATGATCTCTCTCTTACTCTGTATTACTACGAAAATGGGCGTCTTGTATGAAGACATTTCAGCACGTGGTCCCTTATCCAAAGGGAGATAGATATGATTTCAAGGTATTTCAATACGGGAATCATTGAGAAACGAAATATCAGATACGTTATACAAATCTCTCTCTCTCTCTCTCTCTCTCTCTCTCTCTCTCTCTCTCTCTCTCCAGATTTTTCAGCCTCTTTGTCTCCGGTAATGAAGGTACATGCCTTATTGTATATTGATTTACAATGATTAATTAAAAGTGAAACGAGAGAGAGAGAGAGAGAGAGAGAGAGAGAGAGAGAGAGAGAGAGAGAGAGAGAGAGAGAGAATAGCGGTACCTGCAACGGGAATATTGTAATGTATACCCCTTTAATATTGAAGTCAGTAATTAGCGCTGGTGTTACATAAGGGTCCTGGAAATAGAGAGAGAGAGAGAGAGAGAGAGAGAGAGAGAGAGAGAGAGAGAGAGAGAGAGAGAGAGAGAGAAGTATGTCCACATTGATTTTACGTATCGGCTGTTGGAAGGAAGGAAGGAAGGACGTTGTTGTGAAACATTTTACTTGATGGGAAGTGAAAGGGTTGAGGTGGATGTCTGGGGGGGGGGGGGGGGGGGCAGATGAAAAGAAAGACCGGGAGGGGGAATAAGGCCGGATCTATTTCCTAGTAAACCCGAATGCCTTAGTATAGGGTTTTTTCCTTTCTGTTAGTTTCTTTCAGAAGGAAATATGCCGCCGGGTTCGAGCTAGATTCTAATTTAAATTCCCTCCTATTCAGAAGATTAAAACAATCTCTCTCTCTCTCTCTCTCTCTCTCTCTCTCTCTCTCTCTCTCTCTCTCTCTCTCGTTAGTATTTTTTTCTTCATTTCAAAGGAAGGTATATATGATAGACAATTCTAAGTTCATATTTTCGTTAAGCCTAAAGTAAAATAAAGCCTTAAAAGAAAAATAATTTAAAAGTGTGTACTCCAAGAAAACTGTAATGAAAAAAGCCATAGTTATAAAGCAAGCAAAATGAATAAGGAAGTGGGAAACTGACGGACCGGAGTAAAAGGCATTTGTCGAAAGAATTAGGTTGAAATTGCACTCTTCTCAGTATAACGGATACTAAATTTTATATGGAAAATGCCCGAAAGATAATCATAGTTATATTACATCTTATACATTCCATATTGGTAGGATAAAATTTTAAAATATTGTCTTATAATTGATCAACATCTTCATGAGAAATGTAAAATTACCTTTGTGATCTCATTAATGTAAACATTTGTAATTAGAAGATGACTATTTGCCATTCAACGATATATAGGTAAATGGTGTTAATTTAGTGCTAAATTTGACACAAATCTTCTGTTATAAGGTAAGGTATAATCGCTATTCTTAATTCACATCTAGTCGATGTCTCCTTGAAGGAATATAGAAGACATTAGGTGGAGGGAAATGGTTACTACTTATCCAGTATGGGTGGAATGCATAAAACACATGTAGGTAATGGAGAAATGACAGAATATTATTGTTATTATTATTACTATCCAAGCTACAACCCTAGTTAGAAAAGCAAGATGCTACAAGCCCAAGGGCCCCAATAGGGAAAAATAGCCCAGTGAGGAAAGGAAATAAGGAAATAAATAAATGAAGAGAACAAATTAACAATAAATCATTCTAAAAAAGGCAACAACGTCAAAACAGATATGTCATATAAATTTATAAACTATTAACAACATAAAAAACAAATATGTCATATATAAACTATAAAAAGACTTATGTCCGCCTGGTCAACAAAAAAGCACACGGTTGTTTTTGTTATGAGAAACATATCAAACTTTGTCTTGGAAATGACATGAACCTGTTTTCACATACCGTAAGCATTTGTAAGAGACACAAATACATTGGCAGGATGCCAGAAAACCTCAAATCAATCAATCTATCAATACATGCAAACAGCAAATTATAGGGGTTGAAGTTTCATTGCTACACCTTTTGCAACATAAAATCAGCTATTTTAACTGTAAAGTAAAAACTTTCTGTGGTCAGTAAATACATGTATCTAACGTTCATAATGTGGCGTAGTTATATGTGAAATTTGACCATAACAGGTTACTTTCATTTGGCATAAAATCCTTTTTTTATACTTTTTAAAAATTAACAAGACAATAAAATATGGGTCCGTGAATGAATTCAGTATGTTTGAAGTCGAAGCTATCATTAAAAAATTAAAGAGATGGAAAGTCTCTGGATACGATGGAATAACTGCTGAGATGATATTGGTCGAAAATGAAGTGATTCCCAGAATCCTTACAAGATTATTTTGTAGAATGTAGCATGAAGAAGCAAAACCTGATGAATGGGAGCTAGGAGTGGTGGTGAAAATAGAAAAAAAGGATATCTGACTGATTGCAATAATTACAGAGGAATAATACTTACCTCGGTTGTTATGAAAATATATAGTATGTTCATTTTAAAGAGACGTGATAGAAATATTGATGAAAAGCTGAGAGATAAAAAAAAAAGCATGATTTAGAAAAGGTAGTTGTACTGTATAAATTTTAATTTTAAGACATGGCCAATCATCCCACCGAATTTCATGAGATTCGATTATGATATTGTTAAAGACGTTTTTGACCTTTTCATGACCTTGACCTTAATCATGTTGTATATCAAAAGATATGCAATTGAATTATGCACATTTTGGGATTAGGTTCATGCAAATAGGATATGAATTGACCATGATATAGCAAAAATATTTTTTTTTTTACCTTGACCTTTTCATTTGAACCAATGACTCCTAATCGCAAGATGTGCAATTTAATTATACACGTTTCTGTGGCCTGATTGGTAACGTCTCTGCCTGGTGTTTGCCAGATGGGGGTTCGAGTCCCGCTCAGACTCGTTAGTGCCATTAGTGTCTGCAACCTTACCATCCTTGTGAGCTAAGGTTGGGGGTTTTGGGAAACCTATAGGTCTATCCGCTGAGTCATCAGCAGCCACTGCCTGGCCCCTCCCTGGTCCTAGCTTGTGGGGAGAGGAGGCTTGGGCGCTGATCATATGTATACATGGTCAGTCTCTAGGGCGATGTCACTGTCCCTTGCCTCTGCCATTCATGGGCGACCTTTAAACCTTTGACAATAGTTTCATGCGAATCGGATATGAATTGACCACGATATATTAAAAAGACGTTTTTAACCTTTTGGTTACCCTGAATTTGACCTTTGACCCAATCAATCCAGAAATCTAATCGAATTATCCTTGGATCATGGCCATCCCACCAAATTTCGTGAGATTCTGTCAAATTCGTTTTGATTTATGCGAATCACAAACACAAACAGAAATAAATAAACATATGCCTGTCAAAATTTAACCTTCTGGCGAGGGTAATTATGTAGCTGGTTTATAGTAGACCCTTTCAAGTCACAGCTAGGGTGGGATAAAGAGAAATACATTTGTATACGTGAGTGTTCGTGGCCGGAAATAGACCGAGAGGACGACCAAGAGATACATGGGTGAAAACCTTCAAGAAAGCAAATAGATGCGAGACATTTCAGCAGCTGGCACAGATGGCATTGGATAGGAGTCTCTAGAGAGAATGGCGATATCAGATGCAGGACCCAACCCGGAGAATTCCGGACGGGATTTAGTGAGTGAGTGAGTGAGTGTTCGTTATTTGGTCAAAAGTTGCCTAGAGTCCAACACGGTGAAACCAATCATTAGATTTCCATAAGATTTCGAGTGAAGTTTGTTGGTCTGTCCCTTGACTTCTTAAAGCTGACCTTTCTACAAAGGAGTCCCATTGTGTGTCTATGTTCCCTGTTTTCCGTATTCTAAATTCTTGGTGTATTCCTACAGTTTTATCCAGTTATTTCGTATTCTAAATTCTTGGTGTATTCCTGCAGTTTTATCCAGTTATTTCGTATTCTAAATTCTTGGTGTATTCCTGCAGTTTTATCCAGTTATTACGTCTGTAGTCTGGCTTTTTCTAAATTTCCTCTCTTTTACATCCCTCTTTTTCCACCTGACTTACAATCTTGCCTTTTCAGCAAAGTATTAGTGGTGTTATTCATTGTATTAAGTGTGTAAGTGAATACTGCTTATGCTATCAAATTAAATAACTAATCCTATATTCTCTTCTTTCAGGTTAATGAAGCACTCGAATTAAGCAGTCGAGGTAAGAACTATTTTCACTTTACTTGGAATCGGTCTGATGCTGATACTTATCGATCTGAAATGTGATTTTTTATCTGTTTTAATTTTATATATTATTTTACATGGAGCGTCGGGGCAGAGATTGAGAACAGGGGCCAGATTTTAATGCTTTTAGTAAGAGTTTTATTATATTTTCATCAGGAAAATATCGAGAGCCAAGGGGTATTTTTTTGTGGTGAAAAAGGAAATCAATTCTTTTCTTTTCATTAAATGATTATTTTTTGTGTATTTTCATTGTTAATATTTCCAAGTGAATTTTGTTCAGTGGTGATTATTTTTCATCCTCAGATAGGTACAGTTAGATTCAAAAGTTATCCGACTCTCAGGTAAAATAGTTCGTCACCATGGGAAAACAGAAAAAATGTTGTTCTTATTACTACACCTAGGAAATAGGAGCTTTGTCCAATCACAGCGAATCCAGACAAATAGTACAAATCTAGTAGCCATATCTCTTATTGTAGTTTCATTTGACGTCTCGACTATCCACTACACACACACTCACACACACACATATATATACTGTATATATATATATATATATATATATATATATATATATATATATATATATATATATATATATATATATATATATATATATATATATATATATATATATTGTTACGGGCCACTGGTTCGAGTCCGGCCTTGCTTAAGGGACTCAAGGGCCGTAACAAAACAAATAATAATGGTAAAGGTCGCCAGTCAGCAATGATACAAGGAATACTGACAAAATTATGTATTTACAATAACAATTAAATAAAAATTAATAAAAGAAAGGGGAGCACAACAGGTAACTATTTTAATTTAAGCCACGAGGAGCTTCGGGTGGAGTTTGGTTGACCGTGGATGAAACTCCAGCACAGCAAACAACGTTCCCTGGAAAGGGAAATAAATTGAATTATTATCAGCACACTTACTTCTACCGGCTTGGAACACGATGAAGTCGTGTGGTTAAGACTTTTAAGCAAATTAAATGACAATGCCAAGCTTAGGGATTTAAACGTTACACATGGGAATCAACACTGTCACAGGGTGAATGTATTAAAACTAGGACTAAACTGCACACGTGGTCTGGGTATAGGGGGATAGGATACAAGGTTCAGTGGGTAGGATTTTCTTTAGAGGATAAGGAAAAATGGGGTGTGATAATGAAGGGATGGCAGGTTGGGTAAGGATATTGAGAATCTCAAAATCAGACACCTTACCTTTAGTAAAAATGACTCTGGTTTCTTTCCCTTGTGGAAAGATGTAGACAGAGGTCCTGCCTCCCTGATGTCTTGAGGGTGAAGAGAGATGATGTTTCCCTCAAGGAGGTTGAGTGAAGAAGGCGCAGATGTTCTCCTTATGGATGCTGACTTACGAAGGTAGCTGAAATTGAGATCTCAGGGGGAGTAGACTGGTATAGGATGGTGGGAGGGGGGGTGAGACTCTGGGTAGGGTCCCAAAACTCGTGGCATTTCGACCCATGCTGGCGGGGTCTTTTGTTATTGGAAAAAAGGTGGCGTAAAGACCGCCATTACTAACAGCCCCCCATTTTAGCAGAGATTTTGTCCTAAAACAGGACAAGAACTCTGCAAGCAAGGTCTGAAGCCACTAGCCTTAATGATTCCTCCCTCAGTGAGTCTCACCACGATAATGGATAAATATCTAAGCTGCAACTAGGGTCATCATTTTACGGTATTTTGACTGTAAATTAACTTCAAGTGCCACATAGAAATAAGTATGCTGGCTGTGAGGCAGCAACTGAAAAAATTAAAAAATGCAAAATTGAAAATTTAAATGTAAAAAAAAATGGTTAGAGTTAAGTGACCTAGTGCAGTGGTAGGCATAAAATTAAAGAAAATTGGCATATATGCAAAAAAAAAAGGGATAAAATAAATACATGAAAATAAATTCAATGCAAATAATGATGCCAAGATGGCTCCTCAAGTTTATCTACCTGGGGAGACACCAAGGCCAATAAATATTTTTTCATACAAACTAAATTTACCTACTTACTATGACTACAGGCTATGGTTATGGCACTGTGCCCTGAGCACTAGTGCCTGGAGAGGACATCTGCTATTTTATTATCTGTGCCTCTTATGTGCTCGACCTTCCAATTGTAGTCTTGGAGGTCCATGCACCACCTCATGAGTCTCTTATTCTTATTTCGGAACTGCGTCAAGTAAGTCAGAGGGTTATGGTCTGTGAGGACTGTGAGTGGGAACTCATGGTCAGCATGATATGATTCGAAATGCTTCAGTGACAAGACCATGCCTAAGAGCTCCTTCTCAATAGTACTGTACCTAGTTTGAGCAGGGTTCAGTTTCTTTGAGAAGTATGCAATAGGGTGTCGGACTTGATCTTCCTCTTGCAGGAGGACACCTCCCACCCCTATGTCACTGGCATCCACAGCGAGAGCGAAAGGTTTAGTGTAATCTGGTGCACGGAGCACGGGACGGCTCATTAAAATGCCTTTTAGGTGGTCATAGGCCGCCCGGCATTCATCCGTACAGCAGAACAGCCTTTTTCCTTTGAACAAGTCTGTGATGGGAGCGGCTACCTGAGAAAAGTTGGGCACAAACCTCCGGAAGTACTGTACCATCCCCAGGAATCGTTGGGCTTCCTTCTTAGTCCTAGGGTAGGGCATCTCTTGTATTGCACGGATATTTGCATCTTTGGGCATTATTTTGCCCCTTCCTACTTGGTGGCCCAGGTAGGTAATCTCAGTCCCGCCAAACGTGCATTTTTTGAGGTTGATGACCAAATTTGCCTTTTGGAGGGCCCTCAGCACCTTCCCTAGGGTTTGGAGGTGTTCTTCCCAGGCCTTGGAGAAAATGACGATGTCATCTAGGTAGACCACACAGTTGGAAATTCCCGCTAGTACCTTGTTCATGAGTCTCTGGAAGCAGCTGGGTGCGTTCCTAAGACCAAAAGGCATTACTCGACACTGGTAAAGTCCATCTCGGGTTATGAATGCGGTCAGTGGCCGCGACTCCTCTGCCAGTGGTACCTGCCAGTAGCCCTTTTCTAGGTCAATCTTACTTAGATAAGGTGATTCACCTAAGCTCTCCAAGCAATCCTCGATGCGAGGGAGTGGGTAGGACTCAGGTTTTGTCACCGCATTCAATTTGCGGAAATCTATACATAGCCTATCCCCCCCTCCCTCTTTTGGCACTAGGACCACCAGTGATGCCCATGGACTTTCACTTTCCTCAATGAGACCTAAGCTGAGCTGCAATTTTATCTGTTCCGACACCCTTTCAGCCCGTTGGGGGTTTAACCGATAATAATTCTGGCGGATCGGACACGTTCCTGGGACCAAGTCAATCTTGTGTTCTAGTAGTTGGGTGTGACCCAGTGTGTCTCGCACTACCTGTGGGTGCTGTAGCAGGAGGTTCTTGACAATATCCCTCTTAACAGTGTCCAACACAGGGGTGACCAGCTTAAAGTTGGCCAGGACCTCGGAGTTGCTCTCGGGTGAGTGGACCTGGGTAACAGTACCCACCACATTGGCCCTTTGTTGATAGGGCTTAAGCAGGTTGATATGGAGCCACTTGGCTCGCCTTATGCCACAATCCACTAGGTAATTTAATTTACCCTTCTTCCCAAGAATCTTGTGAGGGCCCGTAAATTTTGTGCTTAACGGTCTCTGTTCCCCTGGGCGGAGAACCAGAACTTGGTCTCCCACCTCAAAACTTCGATCCTGGGCTTTACGATCTACGTGACCTTTTGTGATGCCCTGTACCTTCGCCTCGGAAGCCTTGGCAATTTCCCAGGCAGTTCGTATCTTAGCCTGTATATCTGGCAGCTCTTCCACCCAGGAGGCCTTGGAGGAGTCCTCCCAAGCTTCATAGAGTATGTCAAGTGGCCCACGTGTGGAGTGAGCGTACAACAACTCAAAAGGGCTGTATCCTGTGGTTTCTGAGCGTGCTTGGCGGAGGGCGAACAGAGCGTAAGGCAAGTTCTCCTCCCAATCCGAAGAGCCAGCCTCCCCTAACTTCGTCAAGACTGTTTTTAGTGTTTGGTGGGAGCGCTCCACGAGTCCTTGGCTCTCTGGGTGATATGCCGTAGAGGTCTGGTGGTGGACACCATGGTACTCCATTTCTGCCTTAAACTCTCTTGCCATGAAGTGAGAGCCCTTATCCGACTGGACTGTGGCTGGGAACCCAAACCTACAAAAAAATTGTGTCAGGCCCCTGACAGCATGACTGGCATTGGCGCACCTGGTCGGTACAGCTTCGAGGTAGCGCGTGAACCGATCAATCATGGTTAATAAGAAACGATTTCCACGCTTACTACGGGGCAGGGGACCCACATAATCCACTAGTACATCATGGAAGGGGATACCTGCAGATGGAATGGGTTGGAGAGGAGCCCGCGGCACCACCTGGTTTGGGTTACCGGCAACTTGGCACGGATGGCAGGAAGCTACGTAAGCCTTAACACTCTTCTGCAATCCCGGCCAGAAGAAATGAGGCTGGATCAGGTGGGTAGTGCGTTTCACACCAAAGTGTCCTCCCAATCCCTCATGAGCCATACGTAGCACCACCAAGCGGAGATTACGGGGAACAACTACTTGCCGGCAAAGGGCTTCTGCAGGATCGTGAGGGCCTCGGGTGACTCTGAAGAGCACCCCTTCCTTCAGCAGGAAATTCTCCTTTGAGAGGTTAGTCATCTCTGCTTCGTCTGAGTAAGCAGCTTCCCTGTAGGTTTTCAGCGTCTCGTCCAACAACTGAGATTTGATAAGCTCCGTCCGACTCCCGAGGTCCTCTGGGGAAATGGACGCTTCTCCCTCAGACTCCCCCGAGACCCCTGGGCTAGTATTTGGGTTAGCTTCATTCCCTGTGGTGGTGAGCAGCACCGCTCCTTCCGAATAGGTTTCCGGGGTACGAGGCTCAGACTCATTGCTATAGGAGGAGGGCTCTCGCGCCACCTCACTTAGCCAAGGTACTTCTCCAAGGTCAATGTCAGCTAGCCATTTGTCTTCTTCAGGAGGGGCATTCTCAGTCTCGGGCTCCGGCTCAACTGCTTTCATGCACCTGAGGGGCACACGCTGTATGCCTCTTAGGAGGTCTTGTCCCAAGAGCAAGTCATAGCCCTCATGTCCGAGATCGCTCACTACCCCTAGCCTGCACCTTTTGCTGAGCTGGGGCGTGGTCACTCTCAACTCCACAGTAGGAAGATCCTTAGTGACTCCTTCGATCCAACGGACTGTCATGCGATTATCCTGCTGAACTTTGGCACCGATAGGCAACTGGTGCCATAAGATTAGTGAAACGTCTGCACCGGTATCCTGTAATGCTCTGACAGACTGCGGAGAGCCGTCTCCTTGAGGCAGAGCTACTGTGATCTCCCCAACAGCGGGCTGTCTTTTGGGAGCTTCACGGATAGAGATTGAGAGGGCAGCTGGAGAAGAGGCTGAGGATTTGCTGGGACATAGTGAGTAGTTCTTTGTGTGTCCGTAGCACTTACATACCTCGCAGTATGCACTGGCATAGTTCGGCTTCGCCACCTTAACCTTGGGCTTATTCGTCTGCTTCGTGGACTCAGTTGACTGACCGGATAGCTTCAGCCGCCAGTTGGCTTCCAAGTGGTTAGATCTCCCGCAATGGCCACACTTGGTAGGGGAGATCGGCTTTTGCCGGGGCTTAGACTTACCCGATGGGACTGAGCTGGGGGGCCCCGAGTTGAACCGGACTAGCTCGTACTCATCAGCATACTCGCAGCATGCTCTAAACGTGGCTGGATTTTTCTCAGATATGTAAATTGAGAGCGCCGGTGGGGCGTTCCTGTGGAAGTCCTCAATTTTGAAGAGCTCTAGGAGGTTGTCGTAAGAAGTGCACTTTGCAGCCTCGACCCAAAGGGTATTGAGCCTATCCTTCTGAAAACCCCAATCAGACCAAGATGTCGTGGGGGACTTGGTGAGCCTACGCCACTGACGGCGCCAATTTTCAGGACTTAGTTTATAGGCCTCAATCAAGGCCTTCCTGACGGCCTCAAAATTACCCTGTTTATCGGCAGGGAGCGCAGCATGCGCATTCTTCCCTTTCCCCGCCATATGCTTTGACAGTAGTAGGGCCTTCATATCCTCCGCTACGGCACACGTCTTAAACACGGACTCCACCTCATTTAGCCACCTCACAGGATCCTTGTCGTCCCACTGAGGAATGAGTGTGTGGACAGGCATGGAGGGGAAGCTTTGGCCATTTTGAGTGCCGTTGGGGTGAGGGCTGTTTAGCCGTGCTAGCTGGATATCCTGTTCCCGCATCTTCAATTCATGCTCTCGCTCTCTCTCCTTCTCAAACTCTTCCTGCTCGGCTTTCCTCCGGGCCTCATTCACAAGCTCCCGCACATAGCCTTGCAATGCCTCTCCTTCGTAACCTTGTCGCTCTGCAAGGGCCACAAAGTCCTGAATTTCCGCAGCAGTCATTTTGCTAATTTTATGGGTGGACCTCTATGCTAGACAAAACAAGCTGGAATCACAACTATACAGTAGGTGACCCTCTAGGCTAGTCAAAAAAAAAAAAAATGTAATCACAACAATGGGTGAATCTCTATGCTAGTCTTTAAAAAATTGGGATCACAACAATGGGTGAATCTCTATGCTAGTCATATAAAAATGGAATCACAACAATGAATGACCCTCTGTGCTAGTCTTAAGGAAAAAAAATGGAATCTCCACGATGTGTGACCCTCCTATGCTAGTCTTAAGGAAAAAATTTGTAATCTCCACGATGTGTGACCCTCCTATGCTAGTCTTAAGGGAAAAAAAAAATGGAATCTCCACGATGTGTGACCCTCCTATGCTAGTCTTAAGGAAAAAAATGGAATCTCCACGATGTGTGACCCTCCTATGCTAGTCTTAAGGAAAAAAAAATGGAATCTCCACGATGTGTGACCCTCCTATGCTAGTCTTAAGGGAAAAAATGGAATCTCCACGATGTGTGACCCTCCTATGCTAGTCTTTAAGGAAAAAAAATGGAATCTCCACGATGTGTGACCCTCCTATGCTAGTCTTAAGGAAAAAAAATGGAATCTCCACGATGTGTGACCCTCCTATGCTAGTCTTAAGGAAAAAAATGGAATCTCCACGATGTGTGACCCTCTTATGCTAGTCTTAAGGAAAAAAATGGAATCTCCACGATGTGTGACCCTCCTATGCTAGTCTTAAGGAAAAAAAAATGGAATCTCCACGATGTGTGACCCTCCTATGCTAGTCTTAAGGAAAAAATTGGAATCTCCACGATGTGTGACCCTCCTATGCTAGTCTTAAGGAAAAAAATGGAATCTCCACGATGTGTGACCCTCATATGCTAGTCTTAAGGAAAAAAAATGGATTCGTAAAAATGTGTGGGTGCGTTCTTGCAACACCACCACTTGCAACTCTGTGACTTTAAAGCAAGTTTGTATTTATACTTAAAGTATAACAAATTAAAATAAAACAGACAATGTCACTGAGATTGCTTAATGCTTCGTTAAGAACATCAACCCCTTTACATACTTTCCCTTCAATAAAAACAAAATGAGTTTAAAAAATTACACCTCCAAATATTTTATCTAAATTATCCTATACCCTGACTGAAAAAATTAAGTTGAATGTGATATCATAAATCCTTTACCTTTAGGTTAACAATATTACACAGTCTAACGAAAATTATCCCCTTCAAAAAAATGTACATAAAAATAATATCCCACGAGAAAGTAATAAAAAGAAATTACATACCCTTACTTGTCAAAAGGAAAAATTGAAAAAATGAATGCCACGTGCGCTTATGGTTACCAACACAGGAAATTAACACGTGTTTTAGTCTACCACGGTTTCTTCCTAAAATTTCGTGAGTTTCACTTCACTTTTTTAAAAAAAAAACACAAAATAACACATTCACTTAATGCACAATATATATAATAAATGAAAATTTTAACCACTTTGATAATAAACACTCAGAAAAAAAAACAGAACACAAATTCATCTCACGCGGTTGGCTATCCCGCTACACAATAGGACTAGACTTCTTCCACGTGGGTTTAAAAACAAAAAGGTTCGCGGCGCGAACACACACACTAATAAACACAAAACTTTAACAATGAGAATAGAAGGCTTTTGCTGTGTTCTTCCACGGTTCCAACTCCAGTGATTATATAATTTACTTAAAATGAAATTGAGGTTCGTCAAGTCGCTAAAGACAGAAAAAAGGGGGGAATTTGACTTTGATAAAATTAATTTTAAATTACTGTCTTAGCGAATCCTGGCATTTGGTCGCCAATATGTTACGGGCCACTGGTTCGAGTCCGGCCTTGCTTAAGGGACTCAAGGGCCGTAACAAAACAAATAATAATGGTAAAGGTCGCCAGTCAGCAATGATACAAGGAATACTGACAAAATTATGTATTTACAATAACAATTAAATAAAAATTAATAAAAGAAAGGGGAGCACAACAGGTAACTATTTTAATTTAAGCCACGAGGAGCTTCGGGTGGAGTTTGGTTGACCGTGGATGAAACTCCAGCACAGCAAACAACGTTCCCTGGAAAGGGAAATAAATTGAATTATTATCAGCACACTTACTTCTACCGGCTTGGAACACGATGAAGTCGTGTGGTTAAGACTTTTAAGCAAATTAAATGACAATGCCAAGCTTAGGGATTTAAACGTTACACATGGGAATCAACACTGTCACAGGGTGAATGTATTAAAACTAGGACTAAACTGCACACGTGGTCTGGGTATAGGGGGATAGGATACAAGGTTCAGTGGGTAGGATTTTCTTTAGAGGATAAGGAAAAATGGGGTGTGATAATGAAGGGATGGCAGGTTGGGTAAGGATATTGAGAATCTCAAAATCAGACACCTTACCTTTAGTAAAAATGACTCTGGTTTCTTTCCCTTGTGGAAAGATGTAGACAGAGGTCCTGCCTCCCTGATGTCTTGAGGGTGAAGAGAGATGATGTTTCCCTCAAGGAGGTTGAGTGAAGAAGGCGCAGATGTTCTCCTTATGGATGCTGACTTACGAAGGTAGCTGAAATTGAGATCTCAGGGGGAGTAGACTGGTATAGGATGGTGGGAGGGGGGGTGAGACTCTGGGTAGGGTCCCAAAACTCGTGGCATTTCGACCCATGCTGGCGGGGTCTTTTGTTATTGGAAAAAAGGTGGCGTAAAGACCGCCATTACTAACAATATATATATATATAAGCTGTTGCTGGAAGGTTAGTTAGTGATAAAAAGTGAGTCTTAACTTTGCATAATAGAGATCATCAATGTTGGATGCAGTAAATACTGATCACATTGATTACAGATAGATTATAATCTAGAAATACGTTT
>NC_090750.1:101314473-101326973 GCF_036898095.1 Palaemon carinicauda
TCCAACCTTTTAAAAGTTTGTCGAGTTTCTTAAACTAGAGCAAAATAGCATAGAGAAAAGGATACTGAGAATGGTAGAAAAAACCCAAAATACCAAAGGACAGCTAAGGCAATAAAAACGCTTGTTAATGAGTATGGAAGTCGATTTGATAAGTTGGAATGCTTACAAAATATAAGCTACCTCATTGAATTGCAGAAATATATTAATTCATTTCTTTTTACATATACTGTATGTATTATTTTTAATATGTAAATTTAATAAATCTTTTATATCCCTTTTTATATATTATCAATAAAGTGTTAAAACTTTTTGCTGAATTTCCTTGTAGTTGCTTCCTTATGCTGACTTGTTACTGTGCTGAATTGTTCTTATGCTGAATTGTCATTCACTGAACCGTGTGTGCCTTTTGGCGCCGAATTGTCCTTGTGCTGATTTGTCCTAGTGTTGAATTGTCATGCGCTGAATTGATTCTAAGCTGAATTGTCATTCGCTCAATTGGCAGCGCTGAATTGTCTGCGCTGAATTATCCAGTGCGGAATTGTCGGTCTACCATATATATATATATATATATATATATATATATATATATATATATATATATATATATATATATATATATATATATATATATATGTATATATATATATATATATATATATATATATATATATATATATATATATATATATATATATATATATATATATATATATATCTATATATATATAGAGTTTATATATTCTTTATCACCCTGTACATATATATAAAATACACTGTTCATTACGGATACAACAAGGTTCTTGCAGGATGCTCTACATTAATTCCGATTGTTCATCCAATGTCGTAAGTCCCAAGCGATCTGTATCCTACACCATCCAGATAACTAAAATCCTTTTCTCCTTGGTTCGGCTCTCCTACACTGGTCCGTCCATTCAAGTGCCTGGACTGCATGCAGTATATATGTATATTTGTACATATATATATATATATATATATATATATATATATATATATATATATAATATATATATATATATATATATATATATATATATATATATATACACACACATATATATGCGTAAAAATCACAGGAAAACGTTATGCTCAGATGCAGAAGAACCACAGGGAAAATGAAAATACGAAATATAGGATTAAGTCCTGACTAGTTTCGTGATCACGAACCTAGTCAGGACTTAATCGTATATTTCGTATTTTCATTTTCCCTGTGGTTCTTTTGCATGTATATATATATATATATATATATATATATATATATATATATATATATATATATATATATATATATATATATATGTGTGTACATAAACCTTAATCAACGCCATTCAGTTGAAAGTTTTGGAGCTATATGTACCGAGTCATTCGCTATGTGCTACCCTCATGTACTTTATACCACGAGAAATACGGTTTATCATAGATGTACAATGAGAAAATACGTGAAAAAAAAAATGTTGGTGTGGTTTACTAAAAATAAAATCTTGAAATGTATGTATCAATTTATTATTATTATTATTGTTGTTGTTATTATTATTATTATCATTATTATTATTATTGTTATTTTTACTATTGTTATTATTATTAATATTATTATTATTATCAATATTATTATTATTATTATTATTATTATTATTATTATTATTATTATTAATATTATTATTACTATTATTATTATTATTGATATTATTATTATTAGTATTATTACTATTATTATTAGTATTATTAATATTATTATTATTATTATTATTTATCATTATTTATTATTATTATTATTATTTTATTATTAACATTATTAATAATATTATTATTAATATTATTATTATTATTATTATTATTATTATTATTATTATTATTATGCAGCTGCATGTGTAAGCAGTAGCAGCTGGAGGACCAGTGGCATGATTTGAACATTATGGCGGACAGCTTATGAAATAAAAAATGGACAATCTGGTGGCCATCTTGAAAAATATAGGTAATAGGTCTGCTAGGGTCCCAGCCACCCGTTGAGATACTACCGCTAGAGAATTATGGGGTCTGTGACGGGCCGAGAGAGGAGTTGTGAACTCAAAGGCAGATTGGAAACGACTGAGTTATTTATTAAGGAACACTCTTCTTTATATACAAAACCTCAAGGCAACAGGACATGACCTGTTCGAGAGACAGACAATGTTACAGATCAAAACGGAGACATGATCATTCAGGTTATTTTTAGTGCGAGGGAAGAGCGCAGATACAAGCATAATATATACAAAATAATTATGTACAATTGTGTGACACACGGTTGGTACAGGTCCTTTGACTGGCCAGACAGTACTACATTGGGTCCTTCTCTATGGTTCTAGTCTATTTTCCCTTTGCTTACATACACACCAAATGGTCTGACCTGTTCTGTACATATTCTCCTATGTCCTCATACACCTGACAACACTGAGATTACCAAACAATTCTTCTTCACTCAAGAGGTTAGCTATTGCACTGTAATTGTTCAATGACCACTTTCCTCTAGGTAAAGGTCGAAAAGACTCTTTAGCTTTGGTAAGCAGCTTTTCTAGGTGAAAGACACTCCAAAATCAAACCATTGTTCTCTAGTCTTGGGTAGTTCCATAGCGTCTGTACCGTGGTCTTCCACTACCTTCGGTTAGAATTCTCTTGCTTGAGGGTACACTCAGGCACACTGTTCTGTCTTATTTCTTTTCCTCTTGTTTTTATAATTTGTATAGAACATATTCATTTTAATGTTATTACGCTTCTTAAAGTATTTTATTTGTCCTTGTTTCCTTTCCTCACAGGGCTATTTTCCCTATTGGAGCCCCTGGGCTGATAGCATCCTGCTTTTCCAACTAGGGTTGTAGCTTAGCAAGTAATAATAATACTGATAATAATTTCTGCTTAATAAGCATTAAGATCTACTTTAGTAGGCTTGAAAACATAGGAAGCCATAACCAGATAGGGCAAATCGACAACCATGAATAATTCTTAGCAAAACATCAACTTCTTGCGATTAATTTTGTAGCCATCTCGAAAGATGCCAGCCACCCTGGATTTTCAATCAGTTGTGTCAAATTTTATGATGGTATCATCATTGGGTTATAGTTATCTAGGCATTGGGTCTTTTACAAGAATATGAGAGAAAGAATATTATTATTATTATTATTATTATTATTACTGTCCAAGCTACAACCCTAGTTGGAAAAGCAAAGTGCTATAAGCCCAGGGGCTCCAACAGGGAAAAATAGCCCAGTGAGGAAAGGAAATAAGGAAATAAATAAATGAAGAGAATAAATTAACAATAAATCAATCTAAGAAAAAAGTAACAACGTCAAAACAGATATGTCATATATAAACTATTAACAACGTCAAAAACAAATATGTCATATATAAACTATAAAAAGACTTATATCCGCCTGGTCAACAAAAAAGCATTTGCTCCAACTTTGAACTTTTGAAGTTCTACTGATTCAACCACCCGATTAGGAAAATCATTCCACAACTTGGTAACAGCTGGAATAAAACTTCTAGAGTACTGCGTAGTATTGAGCCTCAGGATGGAGAAGGCCTGACTATTAGAATTAACTGTTGTTTTTTTTCTTGCACCACAGTCACTTCCTTCCCCCTGGGTAATAGATTGCTGGGGAACATATTTTCTGTACCTCTTTTCACTTCATCTTGGTAATCAGTTCGAGGCAATTTTGTCCCAAGAGAAGAAACTACTGACAACAACAATTCTAAGAATAGACTCGAAAGGTGCACCGATGGCATTATTTTCCATTTATGATTTATAAATTCACAGGCTTCAATTGCTAAAGGTGACTTTTTTTGCACAGCATGCATAGTACTCTAATGTAAATATACATTCACAGAATTACCTGCAATTTTACAACATGTAGAGCTATGGAACACATACACCCACGAACACACACACACACACACACACACACACACATATATATATATATATATATATATATATATAAATATATATATATAATGTGTGTGTATGTATATGTGTATATATATGTATATATATATATATGTGTGTGTATATATATGTATATATATATATATATATATATATATATATATATATATATATATATATATATATATATATATATTTACATAAGTCTGATATAATTGAAAAATACCAGAGCTCTGAGAATATTATGCAACTTCCAGACGGCAATACTGTATATAAAAACACTGAATATCCAAAGGTCTCTTACGTACACTTAAAACAAAACCGGGAGTTTATATTTCTTGAACAATTCAAAAATAACCTCTTTCATGCTTGGTCAGGGATTACAAGCAAATCTCTGTAGAGAAATAATGATGATCAAAATAATACAATCTTTACAAAAATAAATATATTCTATAAAAAGTTACAATGCTATTGCGAAAAGAATTAACACCAAAATTAAATTACTCGAAATATTCAATATGAACAAATCCTTAGACTAAGACAAGAAAATGTTTCCTTAAAAACTATACAATCACTTGTTTCACTGGAAATTAATTTATGAAAGTATTTAATTTTGATAATTAATGAAAATAATTATCACTTCAACACTTTTGGATCACACGAGGTAATTGAATAGTTAAGCCAAAATAAATACTCTTCACTGTTTCAACCCAAATCTCACAGGGCCAGTTACAAAAATTTATGTTAAACAAGTATTTATATTAATACAATACACTTGAAATATTATTCAATGGTTTCATCAATGTTTGAACACACTGCACACGATATATGTAGGATAGAAATTGTTAATCACGTTTAAGAGGACACACACTTGACGCACTTGAGAGGTGAGGGCGGACAATCTTTAGCTCTTACAAAGGGGCAGGCTGGATCTCTTCTGCTGCTTATGTAGTCTTAGGGGCATATGCTGTATATATATTGACTTAATACTTCAAGATGATTCTAGTAGGTCATTCTCATAGCTTGGTGGCAAGGCCTTGCAGCGTAAGGTTGCCAACTTAGAAAATTGAACAGGGGAACAAACCTTGCTTGCCAGGTAACCCTCTCTCAGCTAACTTAGCCCACCGACTCCACGAAACGTTAAAAAAAAGAGTAAATCTATGTCCAGAATATTCATGCACATTCTAACAACGAGGGAATTTAAACATGACGTAATACCTTGTATTCAAACATGGTATGGGTCATACAGCATACGAATATGAGATAACAGAAGACTTCGTAACAAAGTACGTGAAATAAAAAGTTAATTCTTAAAAATAACATAAATTTACATATACTGACTTGATTGAAAAATACAATGAAAAGAATGATGAAAGTCTTATGTAATTTACATACAATTACTTAAACTTACATGAGAGGAACTCACCTTATGAGCTGGCTATACATCTCTTAAATACACAAATGAATTACATGAATAAAATATTTACTCTAAACTAGGCCAGCTTTATAAGTATATATATATATATATATATATATATATATATATATATATATATATATATATATATATGTATATATATATATATATATATATATATATATACAGTATATGTATATAATACGTATATATATATATATATATATATATATATATATATATATATATATATATATACATATATATATATATATATATATATATATATATATATATGAAGGGCTTCTGGGGAAAACACAAGACAATTTGTTCACCATGTCGATGATACTTCATGAACTGAGTCCTTGATGAATCCCATGTTCAGAAAGCTTTCACAGAAGTTTAGTCAGCATCATGGCCATTCACCTCTATCTTGCCATCACCTCTTTGTTGTTCCTGTTGAATCCCTTCATTTCCAATACATTTTTCTTGGTTTTGCTTTCTGCTAACACTTACTGATTGTAAATGTATCAATGACTTGCCATACTCCAATTCTTTTTACAAGACAGAACCATCAGGAAACTTTCATGTAAACTTAATTTTTATGGTTACTGTGCATCACGTCACTCATTCGTTCAGATCCATTTTATACTATATATTAGTAATGAAAGAGTTAAAAAAAACGCAAGAAGTTTCTCATCATTATTACAATCGGAATGCGTAGGACCAGAAGAAGGAGTAAGGTGATGAAGTACTACTGTTTTTGTTTAAAAATAACAACAAGCTGTTGTTACAATGGAAGGGATCATTCAAAGTAACAAAGCCATGTAATCGATGGAATTACGAAATCGATGTGAATGGTGTGATCAGAAGATATCACATAAATCTTATGAAGAAGTGCTAGTCCCCAAATCCTATGATGGTAGAGATGACTCAATTAGCCACAGTAGTAATCAAGGAAGATGACCAGAACCTTGAAGAAGAAAATATGATTGTACCAACCTATCTACAGAAGGAGCCTGGGAAAGAAGCTAAACTAAATCTTGAGCTAGCAGGAAGTAAAGAATGATATAAATATTCCTACCAATGTGCCCGAGAGGACTACGTTAGCGTGATGTAAGCTTACTCTTCTACCTTGTGTGTGGCGCCATAAAGATGGAACAACTCGATTGTGTTTGGACCTATAAGAATTAAATAAAATTGTTGCTTACGATGTTAAGCCAATGTATGATGCAGAAGTGAACTTCTACAGTTTGGCTAACAGTAAATATTTCTCCTAGATTGACTTAACCAAAGGATACTTGCAGACCCCGTTAGAAGAAGGAAGAAAGGGATTAACTGCCTAAATAACAACTGAAGTACTTTGCCAGTTCATCATGTTACCATTTGTTCTTGTTAATGCATCAGTGGTGTTCAGTTGGCTAATGAGGACGTTATTTGAAGATCGTGGACGACATCCTAATCCATACGATGTCATGGGAGGAGCATTGCCGGGTCCCACAGGAAGTGTTCGCAAAACTACGAGCAGCTAACTCGGTTGCTAAACCAATGAAATGTGAAGTTGGTATGTTGGAGAGCATTCAACAAGCACGAATCCCTTGTACTGAAAAGTCCAATCTTCTCTCTGACTTTCTGGCTGCTACCACAGGTTCTTATCCTTCTTGCGCTTTTGGAAGGTCCACTAAGGATATGAGATACAAAGGTTTTGGTCGGGGTGGAGGGCTATAAAAAGTGGCGCTCCAGAAAAGACTTTTTTTTTTTCCGGGACGTCCAAATTATAATAGATATGAGCTTCTGGTTTGCTGCATTACGTCAAAGAATGATTGAACTTTTCATTATGCAAACAGAATATCTTTACGATGATTAAGAATATTAAAATAATATCTGTGATGAACGAGAAATGTTTGATTTTTTTTAAATAATCATGAAAAATATTAGAAATAAGCTTGAGGACTTTTATTGTATGTGGAAATTGTGAAGAAAATTGTTGATCTTTTGCGGTGATGTTTTATATCATACCTAATTAAAGAATAAAGACAGAAAGATACTGAAGATTACAGACAGTATTTTGTCTAAAAATGTATAATGAATATTTTTGCGTAGCAATTTTCATAATATATGATATCGTATACTGTATAAAAGTATAAAGCATGACCTTTCAAATGGTAAATAAAACATAAACATTACAGTTATTTACATACGCAAATAGGAAATATGTAAGATTGATTGGTGTTCCCTAAAAAATTTAGCAATTTTATCTGAAAGACAGAAATTATGTTTTTATTACGTAAAGTAAATTTACGATAAAATTCATATTTCAACATTTTGCCTTGTGGATATGCAAAGAATACCCTTTCAAACTATATATGAAACACGAACATTACAATTATTTTTATACACGACAAGCGCACGTTCTAGAAATTGTTCATGGATTCCGCAGGCTCTTGAGTTTGCCTATCTATGTTGACAAGTTTTGTAAATAACTGTAACAGATAATGCTATGAATAAAAAGAAAATGGTAATTGAGAGCTGAATAAATATCCTATGTAATGAGTAGATCAAATCAATAGGTCTTCCCATTAAAAGTTGAGCAGAAAGACGGAAATTGTGTTTTTTTTTCTATTTTTTTCTATTTATTGTATTCAGATTTAATTTCAAGTAAAAAAAAGTGATTTTATAATATTCATAAGTAATATTTCTTTTGTCTTAGTCTAAGGTTTTATTTAGATTTCGAGTCAAGTGATAAAATAATTTTCGGGGCAAACATTTTTGTTTTAATCCAAGTTTTGCTCAGACTTAGTATTTCGAGTGATTTATTTTTGTCTTTATTTAAATTCTTTTCAAAGTACAATAGTTTTGCTATATGAAGCTGTTCATAATTTGACATTTTGCCTTATAATATGGGAAAAAAAAACTTTCAAAATAGTATATGAAACATGAACATTTCAATTATTTACACAAACACAAGTACAAGAAATTATTCATGCATTCCTAAACATAGGCTGAAACACTTTGCTCAGTGGGATCTTGAGAATGCATATCTATGTTCATATTTTTCGATAATGATTCTGTAACGAATAACGGTAGATAAAAAGTGAATATGGCAATGGAAAGATGAATACATTTCGTATATATAGAATAGATAAAATCAATAGGTATTCCCAGGAAAAATAATTGCCAATGTAGCTGAAATATAGAAAAATAACTTTTTGATATGTGAGTGAACTTTCATATAATATTTTTTGCCCTATTACATTTTGCCTTATGCTATGTTGATAACCCAAGAATACCCTTTCGGAAGTTATATGAAACATGAACTTTGCAATTATAAATGAACAAGACAAAAAATATAAAATATGAAATTACATGTACGTATTTTACTATTGTATTGAGAGGATATATATAATTATATATATATATATATATATATATATATATATATATATATATATATATATATATATATATATATGTGTGTGTGTGTGTGTGTGTGTGTATGTATGTATGTATGTATATTATATATGTATATATATATATATATATATATATATATATATATATATATATAGTTATTATTGCTAGCATAGCTACAACCCTAAAACTTAGCTAACGGGATGTTATAAGTGCTGGGGCTCCAACAGGGAAAAACAGCCCATTGAGGAAAGGAAATAAGGAAATAAATAAACTTTAAGAGAAGTAATGAACAATGAAAATAGAATAAAATAAATATTGTATATATAAAAAATAGAATAAAATAAATATTGTATATATAAACTATAAAACTTCCAAAAAAAAAAAAGAAGAGAAATGAGATAGAATAGCCTGCCTGAGTTAATCCTTAACCAAGAGAATTCTATCCCTAGACAGTGGGAAATCATGGTACACAGGCTATGACACTACTCAAGACTAGAAAACAATGGTTTGATTTTGGAGTGTCCTAGAGGAGCTGCTTGCCATAGCTTTACCTTACCAAGTGGAGAGTAGCTACTGAATAATTACATTACAGTAGTTAACCCCTTGAGTGGAGAATATTTTGGTAATCTCGTTGTCCTAAGGTGTGAAAAATAACCAGAGAGGGGTATCTAATGTACAGTCTGACCAGTCAAAGGCTTCAATAAATCAAGCAATAGTATCCCAACGGATGGCTGGTGTCCTAACCAATATAGCCTATATATATATATATATATATATATATATATATATATATATATATATATATATTCCATATGTGTGTATCAAAGAGGTTAGCCAGCTCTCTAGGTAAGTTCCTCTCGTGTAGACGTAAGAAATTATGTAAGACTTTTGTCGTTAATTTCATTGTATTCTTTATTCAAGTCAGCATATGTAAATTTACGTTATTTTTGAGAATTTACTTTTTATTTTCACATATGTTTGTTACAAAGTCTTACGTAATCTGTCTGAGAGTGTTATGTGACCATACGAGATAGGAACAAGGGCTCATGTAAATGTTTTTTATATTTTGAGTTATTGCATCATGTTTGAAAGAAAATATGCAATTCTTAGTTTGCCAGCTTTCGGAGAATCTTGAAAATCCTAGTGTTGAATGTTATCTTTTTTTTTTTTTTTATTCCCGATAACAGTGGGTGGGCAGAGCAGCTGAGAGTAAGAGTTGCCTGAAACCCCTGTTCGTCTCTTGACATTTTTATCTATACTCTATTTTTTATAGCGGTGCATATTTGCACTTGACTCACAGGGGTGCCCTTTTAGCTCGGAAAGGTTCCTGATACCTGATTGGTCGGACGTATTTTTGTCCGAACACCTTCATTGTTCTCGAATGATTACCAAGTAATGTGAATCGAAACTTATTTATTAACCTATATTTCTCCATCATATATATGTTTTGTCAATAAACAATGTGAAAGAATAAATATATTATAAAGAATCGTCTTGGTAAGTCTAAATTTAATAACACAATCCGCCGAAGTCAACGACAGCAGCTTGTTTTCGGATGCACGCTTTGTAATTTTGTAATTTTTCACATATTTTAAGACAAATTGGGATAGATTACACTCAGCATAAGTTAAACATGTTATTATAAACTTTCTTTGAATACCAGAGCTTACCAAAAACATGGAATTAATAAAACCCGATATTTGTGAAAACTTATGGGGAGGTGAAAGAACAGCCTATAGCGGCCTGGCGGGAAAACGATCTCTTCTGACTCGTAGACAGTTTGTTTTTTCTTTCGCAATATAGTTCGGCCTATTCCTTTCAGTTTAAATAGTCTGGCATTGTCTCTCTTCGTATTATTATGCTTACTATTTTCCCACATTCCTGTTTCTCACCTAATATCTATCTATTTTCCCCGATATCCCTTCTTTCATATAGGCCTATGTGATATCAGCACTACGATTCCTTATGTTTTGTACCTTGCGTCAGTAAGTAGGTAAATAATAATAACAACATGAATGTTATGCTGTGTAGCAAGTATAACCTATTCTGTAAACCTGATATTAAGCATAGTATTTTTTTATTCCCGCCACTACACTATTTTAATGAGACTAGCACGCGCTTCCCTTCAAGCCATCACTTTCGACAGAGGATAAGAAATAAGGAATCGTAGTGCGGATATCCCATATTTGAAAGAAGGGATATCGGGGAAAATAGATAGATATTAGGTGAGGAACAGGAATGTGGGAAAATACTAAGCAAAATAATACGAAGAGAAACAATGTAAGACTATTTAAACTGAAAGGAATAGGCCGAACTATATTACGAAAGAAAAAAACAAACTGCGTCTACGAGTCAGAAGGGGTCGTTTTTCCGCCAGGCCAGGCCACTATAGGCTGTTCTTTCACCTCCCCATAAGTTTTCACAAATATCGGGTTTTATTAATTCCATGTTTTTGGTAAGTTCTGGTATTCAAAGAAAGTTTATAATAACATGTTTAACTTATGCTGAGTGTAATCTATCCCAATTTGTCTTAAAATATGTGAAAAATTACAAAATTACAAAGCGTGCATCCGAAAACAAGCTGCTGTCATTGACTTCGGCGGATTGTGTTATAAAATTTAGACTTACCAAGACGATTCTTTATAATATATTTATTCTTTCACATTGTTTATTGACAAAACATATATATGATGGAGAAATATAGGTTAATAAATAAGTTTCGATTCACATTACTTGGTAATCATTCGAGAACAATGAAGGTGTTCGGACAAAAATACTTCCGACCAATCAGGTATCAGGAACCTTTCCGAGCTAAAAGGCACCCCTGTGAGTCAAGTGCAAATATGCACCGCTATAAAAAATAGACTATAGTTAATAAATCTGGCGTCGCTGTTAGGCCAACCCCCCATGCTTCCAAATCTATTAGAATATTCTGGAAGTAGCTAAGTTTCATATAAAGGCAACCCCAGGGGAGCATAGATCTGATAGAGAATTCCAGTCTCAAGTCATAGCCATCCCACTCTCTCTCTCTCTCTCTCACACATGCTTCTCAGTGTATTGTTTTAAAAGTATTCAGGAAAATATAAAAGTTTCAGTGTGAAGGGTTTTTGTAATCATAGTGAGTACTTATAAAAATTCTCTTAGACTTTTTGTAACTGGCCCTGTAGTAAGTTGAAAGGTATTTGTAGTGTGATCTGGTTATCTATTTTTATTATGTATCAAACTTGAATATTGTATTCAGATGTAATTTCAAGTAAGACAAGTGATTGTATAATTTTCATAAGTAATATTTCTTTTGTCTTAGTCTAAGGTTTATTTAGATTTCCAGTCAAGTGATAAAATAATTTTCGGGGCAAACATTTTTGTCTTAATCCAAGTTTTGCTCAGATTTAGTATTTCGAGTGATTTATTTTTGTTATTATTTAAATTCTTTTCAATGTATTGTAATTTATATAGAATATACTGTATTTATTTTCGTAAAGTGTATTATTTCAATCATCAATGTTTATTAAATAGTTGCTCATATCCTGTAAAGAATTGAAGTAAGAGGTGCTTTTGAATAAATGTTAAGAATAATTACCCAGTTTTTCTTTGAGTGTACTTAAGAGACCTTTGGATAGTCAGTGTTTTACATATTACTGTCGGGGAGTTATTTAGCTGTCTCATATTTAATGTAAAAACAAATAGGTGAGTTTGGAACTCGAGAAGTTGTATAGCTTGCCAGCCATAATA
>NC_090750.1:101329473-101339473 GCF_036898095.1 Palaemon carinicauda
CTTTAGTCTTTGCCTTGTTTTTTTTTACTATGAGATACAAATTTCATACGGCTCCACTGATGAAAACCTTTCAAGGTTAGTGATCTTATGAGCTTGATCATGGCCTTCATACTAAAGACAGGAGTCTTTGGAAGCACATGTCAGGAGAAACTTGTCCAACTTACTTACTTGTGTCAGAACTGTAACGGTGGCATTAACATTACATTTAATTTTGTCATAATGGTCTTACCTTCTTGGTTGAAAGTAAATCTTCGTGTAAATCTTTGAAATTTTGTTGATATCATTTTTTACTATCTTGAACACTACTGTCTATATTATCAATATTATTGTTGAATGAAAACCAGTATCATCTACTTTTCTAGGTATTTGGTTATGACTATGATTAATTTACAGGTCTATATTGGTTATGCAGGTCTATGAACAATTATTGTTCCAGACTAAAAAAAGGAAAACAGACAACTAATGATAAGGTAGAGGCAGGAAAAAGGGATGACAGATATGTAGTAGTAACTAATAAGCAGTTTATTAGGGCATAGGGAAGGTTGAATTAAGACAGCGTACCGCATGCGTATGACACACTCGTACACTGTAACGGCATTTCTGTTTTTTAATATTTTTGTTATCGGTCTCCCCTTGCACTAGTAACTTGTTACTGACTGTATGTGCTTATATCAACCGGTTTGAATTTTTGTGACATTCTTTCAAAGGAACTGTTGTTATAAAAGCTCGCTGTCTGTTGAAATAAAGTCAGTTGCAATTATCACATCTCTCAGTTACCACCTAACTGGTGCATCTGCAAATTGGTGACAACCGGAGTGTTCAACTAAATTCCGCTTCCCTCTGCACTGCTGTGTCTTATTGGTTGATGATGCTGCCGTCAGACACTGACTCTACTATCAATGCCACACCCCTGAAACTACCGTCCTTCACCAGCGTTGAAGTGTTCGCCTGGTTCCAGAGGGATGAAGTCCAGTTTCGCATCAGGGGCGTGACTCGGTCAAGTACCAAAGCAGATTGCATTCTTGAGCCAATCCCTGAGGACTCTTTCCCGGAAATCTTCAATTGGCTGCGCAAGCAAGGAGACACACCAATAACTAACTACGCCCTCAAATCATACATCCCTGAGCAGTACTTGCCATCGCCATTCGCCCACATAGGGAAATTTTTCAACTCTCGTCAACCATTGAAGGACCAGAAGGCTTTGCTCACTCTCAGGGAAATGACCAGTATCACTCGCCTACAACCTGTCACAGCGGCTCCCCTCATGAAGTAAATCTACTTCATGCCCTTTGGTTATGGCGCCGACCCGAACCTGTATGGGCTTCTATCCCCGATGTCTATATTTTGCACATGAAGGACCTGACGACCAAAGTCAATGCCCTTATGGACAGCCACTTCACCATCTTTCAGCCATACCTCCATCAATGCCTCCACTTCTGACGAAGTGGATACCTATTCAATATCGACCAAAGCTGATGTGAATGCGGTAGGACACAGACGCCCACCCCATGACGTGCCAGAGCAGCGACAAAGCCGACCACCAGTCATTTATACCACCCCTCGCTTATGTCCCAACCAACTACCTCTCCAGCCACTTTCTGACGCCCAGCGGTTGCAGTTATGCTACTACCACTCCAAACTCAGGGCTGCAGCGAAGAAATGTGCGAATGGTGGTCAGTGGCCAAAAACGTGCAAGTAGGCCATCGCTTGCAGCGGTGACCTCTCCTGTCACTAATCTCTTCTTTTCACATGACGCAAGTATGGGCGTGCATTTATGGTATATACGGGTGCTTGCCCTTCTCTTCTGCCAAGGCCACTCTCCAGGACATGATATAGTCTGCTTAAGTCTGCCGACATCAGTCTGGTAGCTGCCAGCTGATCTGCGATACCCACCCACAGTTATGAAACTCTCACATTACCGTTTGGAGGCGCCAAATTTATTTGGATGTTTCTCGTTTCTAACGTCACATTGCCAATGCTTGGTGCTGATCTCTTCTCACATTTCCACCTCCTGTTTGATGTAGCTCACCGACAGTCAGTCAACACAGATTCTTACTCCTCGATGCCTCTCCAACCCTGGCCCTCATACCTCGCTCTCCACATCAGCACACCCACAGATGCCTATGCCCACCTCCTCACATCGTACCCGGAAGTTTTGCGGCATTTCCTGCGGAGACCCAGTATTTATCTCCATATCAAGACAAAGAGCCCCCAGGGTATGCCAGATTCATCCGTCTGGCACTGGATTGTTTGGCAGCCGCTAAACAAATGTTCGCTGAAATGGAAGAAATAAGCATTTGCAAATGGCCTCCAGCCCATGTTCGTCACCCTTGTACATTGTCCTCAAGAAAGATGGCTCTTTATGTCCATGTGGGGATTACAGGCGTCTGAACATGCAGACAGAACCGGATATATACCCCCTCCCAAACATCACCGACAGGACCTCCTACTTGCATAAAGCGAAGGTTTTCTCCACACTCGACCTCCTGAATAAGTATTATCATGTGCCCATGACCCCAGAAGACATCCTAAAGACCGCCATCACCACCCCCTTTGGTACATACACCTTTAATTACTCATGTTTTGGCTTTCATAATGCTGGGGATACTTTTCAACATCTCATGGATTGAATCTTAAGGGACCTCCCCTTCTCTGTATGTAACGTGGATGACACAGTTGTGTTCCCTCCCCTAAAGAGGAACACCTCCATCATCTACAATTGTGTTCATCCGCCTACAACATACCGGTCTTATAGTCCCGTATGACAGGTGTACCTTTGACATCAACGAAGTATCGTTCTTGGAGCACTTCATCACTCCTGAAGAAGTCCACCCCCTCCCTGAGAAGGTTGTAGCCGTTCAGAACTTACCACGCTCTCGACTGTCAAAGCACTGCAAGAATTCTTGGACACAATTAACTATTATCACTGTTTCCTGGCAGCCATCACCGCCACTCTTGTCCCCCTCTACGTCTCCCTCAAGGGCAAGCCAAAAGGCCTGAAGTGGGGTTCTCTTCAAGAAGTGGCCTTCTGCAATGTAAATAATGCCCTATCAACTGTTGCTGCTCTCACTTTTCCCATACCACATGCACCTCTTATTTTCCCCACTGATGCCAGCAACGTCACTATTTGGGCAGTCCTCGAGCCATTGGTCAACGGCTCACCCCACCCATTTGCTGTCTTCAGTAGAAAACTATCCAAAGTGGAATTCGGCTACTCTACCTTCTACCATGAATTGCTGGCAGTGCACTTGGCTGCTCATCACTTTTGCCGCTTCTTGGAAGGCACGCCCTTTGTCATTTGCATGGACCACATGCCTCTGGTGCATGCCTTCACTTGACAGTCCAACGCCCGGTCCGCCCGTCAACACCAACATATCTCTGCTATGGCTGAATACAATTGTATCCTTCAGCACGTTCCTACAAATATGAATCTCATTGCCGATGCCCTGTTAAGAAACAGCGGCTGCCATTCACCTGGGATTGGATTACAATGCCTTGGCAGAAACCCAACGTAGGACATCCTGCACATCCCTCTGTTGGGAGGATACCCTGTTGACGACTGCAACGCCACCCTCCTTTGTGACATCAGTACTGGTAGACCTAGACCGTGGATACCTTCTCCCATGCGCCTATGGGTGTTTGATTTCGTTCATGCCCTTTCACATCCCTCGCTCCAATCTATGGCACAGTGGGAGAAAATTTTGATATATCCTATCATTTATTTTCCATCCTTTCATTGATTTTACTAATTATTTTCACCTTATTTAATTTTAATATTTTTTATTCCTTATGTACTAACATGGTTTAATGCAGATTTTGTATAGATGAATTTGCTGTGTAATATTCTTTTCTGTATCTGAGAACTCTGTACAGATATACCTACATGTTCTATTTTTCTTTATATTTCTTATTCTTAATGGAAAAATTCCAACGTCCTTGCTGTTTTACTGGCTTATTTCTTCAGTTAGTTTGAACATATATGGTTCCAGAATTGCTGATGACTAATCTTTGTTATCTGCTACATCTTCGCTTACATCATCCAAATCTTTAGAAAAATTTGTTCAAATGTACATTGTGTTCGCTGTCCGAATGCATTTTCGTGTGGTTAGCGGATTGTAAACTGATTGGGTGGCCCAGTCAAGTTGTATCTCAATGACATTACACAATGGCCCCAAAAATCGCGAGTCTGATTGAGAGCTGTGCTGGCTGGTGTAATAATTTAATTAACAAACGAAAATGCGGCCAAGTGTTAATTGATTTATGCCTGAGTGAATGATGAATAAATATTGTTTATTTTTGGCATGTTAGCCCACCTTCAAATACTTATACTGTGATAGAAACCATATAAAAACAATACACTGCATTACAGTAGGTTAGCTAGTGTACTAGTCAATCGCGTTTAGGCAAAGTTGGTAGATTCTGAGTTGACCCCCCTTAGGGTAGCAAGCATTTGAGGATTCTCGATTTTTGTGCCTGTCTCTGTTACCTGACCCCTGTAAATGAGCAGGGCCATCTGTAACACCAATAGTAGGATTGTGTGCTTATATTAAGTGTACTTCCTATCCCATTTCTGTTGTTAGATAAATAACTAGCTTGAATAAAAAATCCACTACAGATTTAATCAGTCTATGGAAAGCGAAAATGACAGAATGGCCCCCAGTAGTGGGCGGCTAAGAATCTCCTGGTTTATGAATACTGAAGAAAAATTTAAAATTGGTAATTGGAATGTTAGAACCATGAATCAGATTGGGAGGTTACACCAAGTGAAGCATGAATCTATGAAATATGGTTTGGATATCTTGGCCTAACTGAAACACTTTGTTAGGGGATTGATAAGGAAACCTTAGACCAAGGCAATATATATATCTACTCAAAAAGAGAAAATGGAGTTGGAAGTGAAGGGGTAGGAATGATGATAACACCAAGATCAGAAAAGGCATTAACATAATGGAGAGCTATAAATAGATTCCAAAGTGTAAATTAAAGCAGTGTAATATGAGTATTATAGTTTGCTATGCACCAACAAAGGATTCCCCAGAAGAAAGGAAAAATGAATACTATGAAGAACTGAAGTGTAATAGATGAGATGCCAGAGAGAGATGAAAACTGTGATTGGTGACTTTAATGCTAAAGTTAGAAGGAATAATCGAGGTATAGAGAATGTGATGGGTGAAGTTGCAAATGAAAATGGGGCACACTTTAAAAGTTTTTGTTCAATAAGCATTCTTGTTATTGGAGGTTCTCTCTTCGACCACACGGACATCCACAAACATAAATGGAATTCCACCATATGACACTTAAAATATTCGAATAGATCACATAACCATTAATAAAGAGAGAAGGAGGATTCTAGAAATGTAAAAAACTGTAGAGGTACAGACCTTGGTCGTGATCACCAGCTCCCCATTGCCATACTGAAATTAAAAATGAAAGCGTCCAACAGAAATGTAGATAGAATACTTATGTTTGATACAGCTAGGCTTCTAGAAAATGAGCACAAAGAAACCTTTGTAATTAAATGTAGGAATTGATTTGCTCTCTTAGAGACTTTAAGAGACGAATAGCAGACAATTAATGAAAAATGGTGTGATGTTAAGAACATATATCAGTCAGTTGGTAGTTAAGTTTTGTGGCCTTACCTTACCTTATTGCCTTATTTTTTGTTTGGGTTCCCCCAGGTCCCTCAGTGTGAGGCACCTCGTATATCCACCAGAGAGTTGCTAATACATCTTCCGGTGTATTTTGCATCTTCCAGTCTTGGATGGTCTGGGATGCATCTTAGGTATTTATCGAGCTGCTTTTTAAACGCATCTACGCTCACTCCTGATATGTTTCTTAGATGAGCTGGCAGCACATTAAATAGTCGCTGCATTATCGATGCTGGTGCGTAGTGGATTAATGTCCTGTGCGCCTTTCTCAGTTTACCTGGAATGCTTTTTGGTACTATTAATCTACCTCGGCTTGCTCTTTCTGATACTTTAAGCTCCATGATGTTTTCAGCAATTCCTTCTATTTGCTTCCATGCTTGTATTATCATGTAGCGTTCTCTTCTCCTTTCTAGACTGTATAGTTTTAAAAATTGCAGTCTTTCCCAGTAATCAAGGTCCTTAACTTCTTCTATTCTAGCAGTATAGGACCTTTGTACACTCTCTATTAGCGCAATATCCTTTTGGTAGTGTGGGTACCATATCACATTGCAGTACTCGAGTGTACTACGCACATAAGTTTTGTAAAGCATAATCATGTGTTCAGCTTTTCTTGTTTTAAAGTGTCTGAATAACATTCCCATTTTTGCTTTACATTTAGCCAACAGTGTTGCTATTTGGTCGTTGCATAACATATTCCTATTTAAAATTACACCAAGGTCTTTAATTGCTTCCTTGTTTGTGATTGTCTCATTATTAGGTCCCTTGTATGCATACACCATTCCTTCTCTGTTTCCATAATTTATTGATTCGAATTTATCGGAGTTAAATACCATCCTATTTATCTCCGCCCATTCATATATTTTGTTTAGATCTCTTTGTAGTGAGTTCCTATCTTCATCACAAGTAATTTCTCTACTTATTCTTGTGTCATCGGCGAAACTTCTCACTACGGAGTTTTCAACATCACAGTCTATGTCTGAGATCATAATAACAAATAGCAGTGCAGCTAATACCGTACCTTGGGGCACACCAGATATTACCTGGGCTTCATCTGATTTCTCGTCATTTGCAACCACTATCTGTTTTCTGTTTTGCAGGAATTCTTTTACCCATTTTCCTATCTTTCCCACAATATTATGCTTTCTCATTTTTTCTCCAGTATGTTATGGTCTACCTTGTCAAAGGCTTTTGCAAAATCTAGATAGATCACATCTGTGTCTTTTTCATTTATCATATTATTGTATATGTTTTCATAGTGAGCTATCAGTTGGGTCTGTGTACTTTTTCCAGGTACGAAACCGTGTTGACCCATATTAAACAAATTATTTTTGACCAAATGGTTCATTATTTTCTTTTTTATTACCCTCTCATACACTTTCATAATATGTGATGTTAGACTAACAGGTCTATAATTGCTTGCCTCTAGTCTTGATCCACTTTTGAAGATAGGGGTTATATAAGCTAATTTATGTTTAACATATATCTCGCTCATATCTATACTCTGTCTTAGCAGTATTGCAAGTGGCTTCGCGATAGTGTTTGCAGTTTTTTTTAACAAAATCGCTGGAACTCCATCTGGTCCGGCTGCCGATCCATTTTTAATTTCGTTTATAGCCGTGACAATATCTGCTTCATTAATATCTATATCCGTTAGATATTCAACATTTTCTTCTCTCATTTCTGTTTCATTATTCTCATTCGCAATTCTTGGCGTGAACTCACTCTTATATTTTTCTGCTAATATGTTGCATATTTCCTTTTTTTCATTCGTTACCCGTCCTTCAATTCTTAGAGGGCCTATTTCTATTCTCCTTTTATTCATCTTTTTTGCATAGGAGTAAAGTACTTTGGGGTTTCTTTTTATATTTTGAAGTGTCCTTTCTTCTAAGTCCCTTTTTTCATTTTCTTTCGACTGTATAATCTTTTGTTCTGCATTTTCTATCTTACATTTTATTTCCCTCATTTTCCACACATTTTTTTCTTTTGCAAGATTTTTCTTCCACTTTTTAATTTTCTGAAATAAGATCCTTCTGTCTCTTGGTATGCACGTCTTTTGTTTATTGTTTTTTTTCGGTACATATTTTTCAACAATTTTCTCCAGTATTTTGTACAGTATATCCGTATTTACCTGTATATTATCACTTATAAATACATTTTTCCATTCTTTATTCAGTTCTTCATTTATTTCTGACCATTTTATATTCTTACTGTAAAAGTTATATTTTCCATATCCTTCCCAAAGTTTTGTGCTTTTATTAATTCTGTGATCACTTGCTTTGGAATGAACTATCAATTCTATGACATTGTGGTCTGAAATTCCCGTGTTATACACTATTATTTCTTTAACATAATTCACCTCATTCACAAATACTAGATCTAGGACATTTTCCTTTCTTGTTGGAATGTGGTTTATTTGTTGCATATTATGTTCTAATAGCATATCTTGAAGCTTTTCAAATTGCCTCTTATCTTCTGCGCTACTATTACTATCTTTTTTATATGTATACATACAACCACTTTCTTCTATCCGTTCTTTCCAATCCACGAAAGGAAAGTTAAAATCTCCGGATAGGAGTATATTCCAGTCTTTATGGTTTCTACATATATCATCTATTTTTTCTATTATTATGTCAAACTCCTTAGTGTTTGGGGGTCTGTAAACTACAATATTCATTAGTTTTTCAAATTCAAATTCTACCGCAATCAATTCACATTCTGTGTTGCTGTATTTTTCACATACTTTTCCTTGATTTATGTCTCTTCCATATATTGCGGTTCCCCCTTGATTCCTATTTTTTCTGTCTGATCTATAAGTTTGGAAACCCTTTATCTGGTCATCACTGCCAGTCTCTTGGGAATACCATGTTTCACTTATATTTAATATATCTATTTTTTCAATTTGGGTTAGTTCTTCTAAGAACTCTATTTTCCTTTTAGAGTTACTCGTGACTAAACCCTGTGCATTCATTACTATTATGGTTTGCGTTTCATCCCCATTATTTAATATCTGCACGCAGTTACAAGGAAAAACCAGATATCAAATGATACTTGGGATACTATAAAAAGGTGACAAAGACAAAAATTGATTCTTGGAAGTTTTTTTTAGGAATTAATGAAAATTGATAGGTAGAGCATGCTAAGTATTTCAGTATTGAGAGTAAAATCAAAATAAAAGTCAGGAATGACTGGAGAGAATATTTAGACAGTAAAGCAGATAAGGATGACAAAGCTATGAATTCAGGGAGTGGCTATGGTGTAAGAATTGCTCATAGAATTATTAATGAAATTTCCACAGGGGCAAAGAAGAAGCAGCATATACCCATCCAAAAGGGAGATGGATTTGTTATAACAACCAAAGAGGAAGAAAGGCAACGTTGGATGGAACACTTTAGTGAGGCCACGAATAGGAGATATGAAGGAAATAATTTGATTGATATACCTGAAGCTGATGAAGACCTTGATGTGCCCATGAATGAATTCAGTGTGTTTGAAGTTGAAGCTATCATTAAAAAACTAAAGAGCTGGAAAGCCCCTGGATACGATGGAATAACTGCTGAAATGATGTTTGCTAAAAATGAAGTGACTCCAAGAATACTTACAAGATTATTTTGTAGAATGTGGCGTGAAGAGGCAAAACCTGATGAATTGGAACTGGGAGTGTAATGGTGAAAATGGCAAAATAAGGAGATCTGACTAATTGCAATAATTACACTTACTTCAGTTGTAATGAAAATATGTAGGATGCTATAGTATAGTATAGACTATAGAGAGAAAGATTGATGAAAAGCTGAGAGACGAGCAAGCAAGATTTAGAAAAGTTAAAAGTTGTACGGACTCAATTTTCATTTTAAGACATGGTACAGCAATGTGTAAAATAAGAGAAAGCCTTTGATAGTGTACACAGGACAATTTCGTGGAGAGTCCTGCGTTATTATGGAGTTCCTCTTCAATATGTAAATTTGATTAAGTCTGTTTCTGAGCAAAGCAAGTGCAAAGTTAATGCTATTGGAGTCCTATCAAAGGAATTTCCAGTGAACAGTGCAGTACCCCAAGGAAATGTGTTGTCACCTATGTTGTTTATCCTCCCCATGGATTTTGTAATGCTTAGAACAGTTGGTGATGGTGAAGAAGGAATGGACTGGATTAGTAACAGGAAAATAACTGACCTAGAGTATGCTGATAATCTTCTTTTTTTTTTTTTTCATTAGCAGAGCACCTCAGGACTTGCAAAGCTTGCTTACCAGAATGTATGGAACATCATATGAGGTTAGGCTCAAAATAAATAGAAGAAAGACATAGATGATGAGAACAGCATATACAATGGAAGATGAAATATCATTGTAAGGAAAAAA
>NC_090750.1:101349473-101376973 GCF_036898095.1 Palaemon carinicauda
TCTGTCTTTGTCTCCTTTTTACAGTATCCCAAGTATCATTTGATATCCATTGTTTTCTCCTTTTAACTGCATGTCCCAAAACTTGTTTACCAACTGACTGATATATGTTCTTAATATCACACCGTTCTTCATTAATTGTTTGTTCTTGGTCTCTTAAAGTCTCTAAGATTGCAAATTGATTCCTATATTCAATTGCAAAAGTTTCTCTGTTATTTTACATTAGTACAATCTTCAATCTTATGCCAATATAATGCAGCAAACCAGAAGCCTTAATGTATTATAGTATGGAAGTACCGAATTTCCTTTATCGGCGAAGGTCATATGTGGTGGACCTTACCCCGACTTTTGTAAGGGCATAAGCGTCAAAGGGTTACTATTATGATGAATATGCTTTTGATTCATCTACATGATATTAACAGACAATGAACTAAAAATAAATCCCTTCAACAGTCTGTTGATAGACAATAGAGCGCCAACACAGAAAATAGATTCGACTAGAATTCACTAAACAATCACAAGGAAATCTACTTTGAAACATGGCATTGATTTTATAAAGAAATATATTCTGTACGTTGTGATGATCTCTAGCTTATGCCATATCTACTTAAAGATGCCATGCAAACTTCAAGGAAAGCATATGAGAAAGAAAAAGATGCACTGTAGAAGGCCACTTCTTGAAGCGAACCCCACTTCAAGTGTTTTGGCTTGCCCTTGAGGGAGTCGCCGAGAGGGGCAAGAGTGGCGGCAACGGCTGGCAGATAACGAGGATAGTAGTTAATCATGCCCAAGAATTCTTGCAGTGCTTTGACGGTCGAGGACATGGGGAATTTCTGAACTGGTGCTACCTTCTGAGGGAGGGGGTAGACTCCTTCAAGAATGATGTGCCCTAAGAACGATACTTCGTTGGCGCCAGAGGTATACTTGTCGTACCGGACTACAAGGTCTTTCTGTTGTAGGCGGTTGAAAATGATGCATAGATGACGGAGTTGTTCCTCTTTAGAGTAAGAGAACATAACTGTCTTCCACATAACATACACAGTAGGGGAAGTCCCCTAAGATGCCATCCTTCAAACGTTGGAAAGTGGCCCTGGTATTACAAAGGCCAAAACAGGAGAACTTGAAGACGGCCATCACCAATGGGGTTGGTGATGGCCGTCTTGGGCACATCTTCTAGGTTCATAGACACATAAACTACCCTTTCAGGAGGTCAAGTGTGGGGAAAACCTTCACTTTATGCAAGTAGGAGGTAATGTCGGTGATGTTTGGGATGGGGAAGTGATCTGGTTTTGTCTTCATGTTCAGGCACCTGTAATCCCCACACATGTACACAGGGAGCCATCTTTCTTCAGAACAATGTGTAAGGGTGACGACCATTTCTTCCATTTTGGCGAAGGTTTGTTCAGCGGATGCCAAACAATCTGCTGCTAGACACCTAAATCGGGCAAATACTGGGGCCCCTTCTTCTTGATATGGTGATAAATACCATATTTGGCGGGAACCGTAGGCGTTTGACAAAATTCTGGACAGAAAACTTCCAGGTACGACGAGAGTAGGTGGGCGCAGGCATCCCTGGGTGCGCTGATGTAGAGAGCGAGGTCAAAGGGGCTGGTTGGAGAGGTGTTAATGAGTAAGATTCAGCATTGACTAGCAGTTAGTGAGCAACATTGACCAAGAGCAGATAATATGAAAGGAAATCCGCACCAAGGATTTGCAATGTGACATCAGCAACTAGAAAATTCCAGTGATAATTTTATGCTTTCAAATGATAATGGGAGGTTCTCGTAACCATAGGTGGGTATCGCAGATCCGTTGGCAGCTACTAGGTGGACATCGGCAGATTTAGACACACTATATCGTGTCCTGGCAAGTGGCCTTGGCAGAGGAGAATGCCAAGCACTCATGTCTTACAAAAACTGCATGCCCATAGTTGCATCATGTAAAAAGAAAAGATTAGTCACAGGGGAGGCCACCGCCACGAGTGATGCCCTACTTATACATTTTTTAGACACTGACAGCTGTTAAGACATTTCTTAACAGCAGCCCCGAATCTGGAGTGGTAGTAACATAATTGGAACCAGTGGGCGTCAGTAAGAGGCTGTAGAGGTTGTTGGTTGGGGGCATGAGCGAGTGGTGGGGGGTGGGGGGGTTTTGTTGCAGCTCTGGCACGTCACAGGGTCGGCGTCTGTGTCCTACCGCATTCACTGCAGCTTCGATGGATGTTGAATAGTTCTCCACTTCATCCAGAGTAGAGGCATTGATGGAGGTCTTGATGGTGGTGAAATGATTGTCCAATGGTGTCAACTTTGGTCGTTAGGTCCTTCATGGGCAAAATATCGACATATGCGATGGCAGCGAGTACAGGTTCAGGTATGCACCATACCCAAATGTCACAGATTCACTTCACGAGGAGAGCTGACTGCTGCATTTTGTAGGTGAGCGATACTGGTAATTTTGCTGAGGGCGAGCAAAGCCTTTTGGTTCCTAACTGTTGTTGAGACAGCTGAAAAAGTTTCACTGCGCAGCAGCTGGCGATTGAGAGTACTGCTCCAGGAGGTATGATTTGAGGTCGTACGTTATTGGGATGTTCCCTTGCTCACACAGCTAATAACAGATTTTTGGGTAAATGTCCTCGGGGATCACTGTGAGAACGTATTCTACTTTGGTGCCTGAGTCATTGCCGGAGGGAGACATTATCAAACAGTAAGACACGCAGTGAGGAGGAAGATAGGAGGGAGCTGGACACTCCGGTGGTCACCAATATGCGAGGCCCCAGTTAGCTGATAAGTGATGGGCAAGATGAATGCAACCAAACTTTATTAAACAGACATTGAGCTTAAATGCAATGACTTGCAAGCAAGAACGTCACAAAAATCAAACAACATTAGGCATGAAGTATCATATGCAGGTTGGTTTATTAACAGTATGAGTAATATGATAACAATTAAAAATGTTACAGTGTATGAGTGTGTATGAAACACATGCAGTACAAAAGCATTGTACCTCATAGCGTTAGTGAACCCTGCAAAAGTGCAAGAGAGTTAATTGAAGACGTGTCAAAGACAGGTCAAGTGACATGGCTCTTTTTCTTTAGGGAGTCAAGTTTTCTTGGCCATTTCCTTGAAGTCGACGCACAAAATATCATATAAAAAGGGGTGTTCATGCAGCATCTTTTCTTGCCATTCCATTAGGTGGAAACATGGTCTCTCCTTCCTTTGCATGTGAAAAGTACTCCCATCCTTGATCTTTGCATCAGTCGAAGAAAGGTTGTCTCCTTCCTAATCAACAAGTTAGTCATCCTAGGCTTTCTTTGTAGGAATGTGCAAATCTCTCCTGACTGGGACCTTCTGCAGATGCAGAAAACAGAGATCCATGCTACAGAGGAATTGGAATAATTTTGACCAAAGACATTCTTCTAGGGTACCTTCATCATCTTTTTAGGCCACGTTCTTCATCTTTTTCTTTCTCATATGCTTTGCTTGAAGTTTGAATGGCATCTATAAATAGATATGGCACAAGCGAGAGATCATCACAAAATATAAATTCAATGGCAGAAAAATTGTTATGAAGTACAAGGTCACAGCGAGGAGAACAGCTAAGTCACAGTAGGTTGCTCGAAGGACATTGCTGGCTCGACATGCTCGCTGCTGCCTTTTATATACCATATAAAGTATAGCACCATTCGTTATGTGCCTTTGGATATTTGTAATGTGATTAAGATTTATGTAGACATCACTACGTAGGTCCTGCCATGACATGATGACAAATGACAGTTGGCGAGGTAGATCCGAGTATCTTGGATGCAAAACCACAGGAAAAATAGCTTCATGTCTTAAAATTTAAAGACTGGGTTACGCTTCATCAAGATTAATGGTGAGTTGATCATTAGTAATGAGAGGTAGAGTAGTAATTAGAAAATTTAGACCCTTATGACATGTGACGCCTTGATTTGCCGATATGTGACCCCGACTTAGTCACAATATTTTTATCAATAACAAGCATGCAAGGAAAGATCACCTTAAAAGAATAAGGAATTAATCTCTATGTAATAAAGAAGAATGTACATCAGTAGATTTCTTTCTTGTGAGCTAATGATAGTACATAATATACTCAAACGTTGGTGTTTAACGATAAGGAGACAGACTGATAAACATTGTTCATATATCTAGTCAAATTTTTTGGTATACCGGACTAGATTTTAGGATTAGATACTATATTTTGTAAAGAGAGAAATAGCTTATTCTATGCATAAAAATATTTAATACTTTGAGCATTGGTTAGTCTGCAGGCTGATACATACAAACATTCAATACTTTGAGCATTGGTTAGTCTGCAGGCTGATATATACAAACATTTAATACTTTGAGCATTGGTAAATCTGCAGGCTGATACATACAAGCATTCAATACTTTGAGCATTGGCTAGTCTGCAGGCTGATACATACAAACATTCGATACTTTGAGCATTGGCTAGTCTGCAGGCTGATACATACAAACATTCGATACTTTGAGCATTGGCTAGTCTGCAGGCTGATACATACAAACATTCGATACTTTGAGCATTGGCTAGTCTGCAGGCTGATACATACAAACATTCGATACTTTGAGCATTGGTTAGTCTGCAGGCTGATACATACAAGCATTCGATAATTTGAGCATTGGTTAGTCTGCAGGCTGATACATACAAGCATTCGATACTTTGAGCATTGGTTAGTCTGCAGGCTGATACATACATAAAACTAGAACGGGCACTTGGTAGAGCGCATATCCTCGCCTATATCATGCTGTATATCTCAATATAGGCAGTTGAATTATGCACATTTTGGCACTAGTTTTATGGAAATATGATGAATATCGGACACGATATGGCAAAAATACTTTCTTTTTTACCTTTTCGTGACCTTGCCCTTGACTTTTGACCCAGTCACTTCCAAAATCTAATCAAAATGTCCTTGGATCATGGTCAATCATTCTTCCAAATTTCATGAAATTCGATCAAATAGTCTTTGTGTTATGTGAATCACAAGCACACAGATAGACATTCAAACAAATACACTCCTATCAAAACATAACCGGTAAATATACATTGATTTTTATTAGAAAAATACAGTCAAACACATGTATAAATATATTCATATTACAATGAGTCTCCTGCACAGACTAAGCATTTATGCATATTAATGTACTGTGAATACATTCGGCCAAATTAGTTTCCTTGTCTCATATGAACTTCCACATAGAGGTTAGTGTTCTGCCAAACGAGTCTTATGAACAGTATCTAAATTATTCATCAAGTTAAGGCGTTGCAACGGAACGGAAACTTTGTTGATTACGTTCTTATTAGATAGAGAAAGTCACTAAACCGTACCATCTTCAACAGCGATTGGATATTGAATGGCGAATTTCTCGACTTCGACCCAGTAATAAGGCTTATTTCTGGTAGTGGGTTTTGTGTCTTCAGTGCACCTACCTTACCTTATCCTTATTGCCTTATTTTTTGTTTGGGTTCCCCCAGGTCCCTCAGTGTGAGGCACCTCGTATATCCACCAGAGAGTTGCTAATGCATCTTCCGGTGTATTTTGCATCTTCCAGTCTTGGATGGTCTGGGATGCATCTTAGGTATTTATCGAGCTTATTCTTAAACACATCTACGCTCACTCCTGGTGTTCCTTAGATGAGCTGGCAGCACATTAAATAGTCGCTGCATTATCGATGCTGGTGCGTAGTGGATTAATGTCCTGTGCGCCTTTCTTAGTTTACCTGGTATATTTTTTGGCACTATTAATCTGAACTGTCGCTACTATTTTAGGGTATTTGCAGTGTTCCATTGCGTCCTTCTACTCTATCTCTTTTGCCATTTTCTTTCTTCCATCATGCTGTTTGGCCTCTTTCAACATTAACTTCTTAGTGTACAGTAACTGCCCTTGGGTACTGACAAACTATAGCGCTGGGCTACTGTATAAATTCCCAACATTCAGTTACCTTGGGAATTAAAGTGTCACGAAATTGAAGTAAAGGCAATGAGGAAAAAAAATGAATGTGAATTAGAAAAGGGAAATGAATATTAAAGGAAATAGAAATTGATATGGATTAGAAAATTGAAGTAAAGGCAATGAGGAAAAAAAATGAATGTGAATTAGAAAAGGGAAATGGATATTAAATTAAATAGAAATTGATATGGATTAGAAATTGTAAGACGTACGCTAGCCAGCCATTTTGCGTCGGGTAATAAAAGACGGAAATGAATTCTCAAAGAGAAAAAGAGTTTATTTAAAAATTCCTCGAACCTGAAGTTAAAGGGATATATCATAAACTAAGACTGGAAATATTTCGTTTCGCATCCAGGAATGTACCTTATTCTCTCTCTCTCTCTCTCTCTCTCTCTCTCTCTCTCTCTCTCTCTCTCTCTCTCTCTCTCTCTCTCCCTCCAGTGGCATTTAGAATGCATTGTAACATCAGCACGCATGCTCTCCCTCGCTCATATAAACTTAAGGTGTATAATTGTGTTATAAAACATGCCATTAGTATCATTAAATTTGGACTGAAATGATTGCATATATTTGTGTGGAATCATATTTAGTTATGTATTTTTCATAGCCATGATAACTCCTAATTTCTCGATTTCCTCACACATTATTTGGATTCCCTTGTCATTACCAAACTTTGTCTAAATTAGAAATGAATTATGAAGGTTTTCGAATCACGCACTTTAGGTACAGTGCGCAAGTATTTATCCCATTAAACTAACTGATAAAAAATACCTGTAAATTATATATACCGATATATATATCTCTCCTATATAAAAAATAGCAAGTGTTTAGCTATATATATATATATATATATATATATATATATATATATATATATATTTATATATATATATATACATACATATATACATATATATATATATATATATATATATATATATATATATATATATATATATATATATATATATATATATATATATATATATATACATATATATACTGTCACGCTCAGGGATGAGAGGGAGTAGGTATACCCTGGTTACAGGGGGTTACCCCGAGATGTACAGTAACTGTACACTCGGAAAACCACACCGAACCAGCAGATTATAGATAGAAAAGGGGGTGGTTGGGAAGGGTTGAATCTGTGTGTGCGAGTGTTAGTGCATATCCATCTAAATATTTAGATATCATTTTCGAGGGTTCCGTTACACTAATATATATGTATATATATATATATATATATATATATATATATATATATATATATATATATATATGTGTGTGTGTGTATATATATATATATATATATATCACTGTATAAAAACATAAGATTCAATTTACATTTGTTTTGGGTGATTTCAATGCTAAAGTAGGTCAAAAGTAGAGAGGAGAATCAGCAGTAGGTAAATTTGGAGTAGGCACAAGGAATGAAAGAGTAAACTTGCTTGTAGAATTTGCTGATAGAAACAATCTTCAACTCATGAATACCTTTTTTTTTTTTATATAAAACTCCCAGGTGTTTATATGTACCTATCAGCTATAATTGTAGAGAAGGGTTTATTTCATTTCTTAGTAAAAATGCGGAATTCGACAAGAATACACACTGCAGAGTAGAGCCGGAATCAAGTATCTCCTTTTATGGGTGAATGGTTTAAAACTATCTTTTACCTTTATTTCTCCTCATTACTCACATTCTAATCCTTAGCTGGGAAGTACTAACCATACAAGGAATGTCCCAATGGCGCCGTGAATCCGTGATAAACCGAATTCATTAATAATTGGTATTTGTGGCTTATTTCAATGTATATATATACTGTATGTATATTGTATATTTGTACACATATATATATATATATAAATAAATATATATATATATATATATATATATATATATATATATATATATATATTGATATTGATATATACAGTATATATATACATGTTGAAATAAAGTTAGTTGCATTCACCTCGCCTCTCTGTTATCACCTAGCTGGCCCCTCGCACATTGGTGACCCCGGAGCGACCACTCCCCATGCACCGCATGTGCTTCACACACTCGTACATTGTAAGGGTATTTTCTTTTTATTGTTCATCTCTCAAACCGATTTTGTTAACAGAGAAGAAGAGTGAGATAAACAGTAAAAGGAAAATACTGTCACAATGTACGAATGTGTGTGAACCATGCGGTACAAGACAAACTATTTATCTACAATAAAAGGTTTAGTCACTTTTTACCTTCCTTCCTAGTAAATATATCAGTAATATAAGAAATAATTTCGTAATAATTCGCAAATAAGCTGTTTCAACTTATAGCATAATGACTTGAGTTAAAATGAACATGTTGATATAATGAGAGTTGGCAGCACAGCTTTGGATGCACTATAAGTTATAAATCTTACAGACTGTCAATTTTTCATTTCATATATAATTCAGAAATCGTAGAGATGACATAAATAGTTTAACAAATAAGATAAATTAACAGGGATATTAAATGCATGGCTACAGTTGTTACGATAAATGTGCATTCAGGACTAATTATATCGCTGCATAGTTCTTATAATAAACATTATGCCAACGAAGAAATTAGAAGAAATTATGAAATAAGCTAACATGTTTGTTATAAGAGACAGATAGAAGTGCATGTTTGTGTGAGCCAGTCACCGATTTTGTTTACAATATTGTAGGTAAAAAATGGTAAAATGTCATTTTCTTTTTCACTGTGTACTGTATATGCAAGCACGCAAAGCCTTAGTTGATAGAATAACAATGTCCCAGATCCAGTACATTTTGCTTAGGGTTAGGCTGATTTAGAAAAAAAAAATCCTATCATATAAAAAAAAAAAGCAAGCAGAACCAATAATGGAACAAAAATTATATAACTTTGTTATGAAAATAATAGATAGTCTGGATAACAAATCAATATCTGTGGCTTGTGCGTCTGCACCACCACATCTAGCATGGGATGATGCGAATAGTTTTCAAATACTGGTTGCTGTATATAGCCATATTCATTACCCTTTTTCCGAAACATTGAGGGAACTGATGCAATACTGTGGAGTGCGATCGTCCTACAGAAAGGACTTTCTTATAGGAATATCAAAGACTAAAGATCTGAATCTTGTGACACAGAAGTTGTCTGCTCAGTAAATTTTGTGTTGTTTGTAAATAAGTTAAACTTCAAGCTGGCGTTAAGTCCCTAGTCAAGAACAATTTCTTTTTAAGTGGCCAATTAATACCGTCATCTGCAAGGCATAGGATACTTTTTTAACTTTAAGTTGATAATGATTTCTATTGTCAACTAACTATTACTTTTGCTTATTTCTACTGTCCTTCATCTATGGAAGCTAGTTTTTATAATACACAGTACTTTATAGTGAATTTAACAAAAGGAAAGGCTAGTGGCTAACTTCCTTGCAGTAAAATTAACATGATGTATGGCAAACTTTTTTTGGTATGAGAATAACCGAAAGAAAGGAACCTATGGTGGTTTCAGACAGATTTTCAATAAAGCCAACAGCAATGTCCAAAGAATGGATAGTAACATTTTCAAAATATCAAATTTTCAGGAGTAGAAAAGTTAGAATTGAAGAATTTGTTGTCTTACAGTCCAGTCAAACATGGAGTTGTGCATGTAAGAAACACATAAGCTTTGGGCCCTTAGATTATAAATATAATTAAACTTTATAAAACAATCATCAAGTTAATATACAGTGACTTGTGAGCAAGAACGTCACAAAAATTCAAACATAATAGAACATGAGTTAGCGTGATACAAGTTGGTCTATTAACGTGTCCTAATGCACCCTGCACTGGTGGGCGCTACCTATATATATATATATATATATATATATATATATATATATATATATATATATATATATATATATATATATATATATATGAGAATTTTTCTAATTCTAAGTTTTTCATATATATTCATGTAAGCCATATATTATACACCTCTCATTATCTGGATTCTCTCTTCCTTGGTATCAGATACCCAAGATGGAATCAACTTAATGATAATAGCTTCTGGTCAGACTTGGAAACGAACCCAGACCCAAGAAACTGAGGTTCCATTGACGTAGCCACTCAGCCACAAAGAGAGAGAGAAAAAAAGTTGATTATGATTCTCCCATACTTATTCTTGTCGAATTCAGGGTTCTTAGAATCGAAATCGACCCATCTCCTCCATTGTACCTTATAGGTATGTTTGTACTTGGCTATGATTAATGATAATTTTGCACATTTATACGTATTTTTCATATGTATTCATATAAGCTATATATCTGGATTCTCTCTACCTCGGGATCAGAGACCCAAGGGGGAATCAACTCAATGATAATGGCTTCTGGTCGGCCAGGGAATCGAACCCGGGCCCAAGGAACTGAGTTTCCATTGACTTAGCCACTCAGCCAAGAAGAGAGATAAAATTTCATGAATGGCAGTAAGGCTTTTCAGCTAGATGAAGAAGTGGGATTCAAGGGCTTTCGCGGAACACGGTTAATAAGTTAGAGTTCTTTATTGGGAAACCAAACAAAGTGAAGAGAGAAGTAATAAATGACATGAAAACAGAATCTCTCTCTCTCTCTCTCTCTCTCTCTCTCTCTCTCTCTCTCTCTCTGAGTGTGAGTTTTAAATCTCCTGGTCGTACGTTGTGCATAATGGCCAAATCCTTCCGAATTGTGTGTATGAATTTTGTTTGAGTAAAAGAGACTTCTGTGTCGAGTTTGTGTGGAGACCTGAGATAAAAGGTTCTGAGGAAGAAGAGAACGTGCTTGAGGGTACTTTTCGATGCAGTGGTTTTGTGTGTGTGTGTGTGTGTGTGTGTGTGTGTGTGTGTGTGATCATCTTATCCCCTTCTCGAGATGTGACTCTAGTGAGGTAGAATGTAGGTAAGTGGATAAGCATATTATGTGGTGTCAAAAGAACAGTTGGTCAAATATTGGGGAGAAGAGAACAATGATAGATGGGTTCATTGCCTCCATGTGGTTATTGAATGTCGTGTATTCAATTACTATTAGTCAGGCTCACTATACTTGGATTTTAACTTGTGTTAATTCTATGTGGAAAGTATGAAAATTGTGCATATTTAGAAACCTCATAATATAAGCAATCAGAAATACATTTTTTCCATTTGCTCCGAGTCCCATATGGACGCCATCTTGGATTGTTCAAAATGGCTGCCGTGAAAATTGTTTCTATCAAAATCTAAGCTTCTAAATTACCTAGATCTTTTATTTTGATAGCTTGACTACCATTTGCGAGGTCAAAGAATCCATTGTCCATAGTTGCAGATGTCTTGCGACAGCTTTTACAAGATTTCTTGGAAATACTTACCAATTTCTTAAGAAAAATTGGTGATTAGGCCATACTAAGCATCAACCACAAGGACATGTTTATCTAGTAGTCAGGTTATTGTAGTGGGTGTATATTATTTATGTTGGACAGTGTGCTATACCTTACATATAAGTTGCTGGTGGTTGTATTATAAAGGCTTTTTAGCAAGCTGTAAGCATGAGTGATAGACCACAAACTGCTGAAGACGCTATTTGTCAAGGTCAGGAATTTATCAACTGGAAGCAGTGTATGCTGTGCCAGTCTGATGCAACATATCTGGATAGACTCCTATGAGTGCGTGCTAAGTGGGCCAGTTTGCATGATGGCAACTATGTTGAAGTCCAATGACGACCGTACAAATCAAGCAGTCTATTGTTGTATTTACTATGCAAAAGCAACTAACACAAACCAAATCCATGGAGCCGGAGACCGCCTTGCACGTGCATTAGCTTCTGGCTGCCACACTGCCATTAGCTTCTGGCTGCCACACTGCCACTAGCTTCTGGCTGCCACACTGCCATTAGCGTCTGGCTGCCACACTGCCATTAGCTTCTGGCTGCCACACTGCCATTAGCTTCTGGCTGCCACAGTACCATTATCTTCTGGCTGCCACACTGCCATTAGCTTCTGGCTGCCACGCTGCCATTAGCTTCTGGCTGCCACACTGCCATTAGCTTCTGGCTGCCACGCTGCCATTAGCTTCTGGCTGCCACACTGCCAAGAAAAATGGCGCCAAGAAGAAGCACTGAAATGGACAAATCAAGCCCATCAACATCTGACTGTTCAACACCATTCACGAGGTCCCACATATGTCCACTGAATAAGGAACAAGGCTTACTATAATCTGGGGACCAATCACCGTGAAACCTGAAAAGAGCTGCAAGCAGGCAACAATGCAATCACAAAGAATAACATTCCCTTTGTATCCATCGGGAAGGACCCTGCACGTAAACATCTGAACAAGCTGAAGGAAGTTCATTCTAAATTCGTTGGTATCTTGAACAATACCAATGCTAGACAAAGGTTCTTCATGGTCACACCAGAACTCTCAGTGTTGCAAAAGGACTCGCCGACTTTTGAGCGCAAGACAAATGAGCGCCAACAAATGAACGCCGGCCCAGAAACATTTGAGTGCCATCAAGAACAATACCAATGCTAGACAAAGGTTCTTCATGGTCACACCAGAACTCTCCAGTGTTGCAAAAGGACTCGCCGACTTTTGAGCGCAAGACAAATGAGCGCCAACAAATGAACGCCGGCCCAGAAACATTTGAGTGCCATCAAGAACAATACCAATGCTAGACAAAGGTTCTTCATGGTCACACCAGAACTCTCCAGTGTTGCAAAAGGACTCGCCGACTTTTGAGCGCAAGACAAATGAGTGCCAACAAATGAACGCCGGCCCAGAAACATTTGAGTGCCATCAAGAACAATACCAATGCTAGACAAAGGTTCTTCATTGTCACACCAGAACTCTCCAGTGTTGCAAAAGGACTCGCCGACTTTTGAGCGCAAGACAAATGAGCGCCAACAAATGAACGCCGGCCCAGAAACATTTGAGTGCCATCAAGAACAATACCAATGCTAGACAAAGGTTCTTCATGGTCACACCAGTACTCTCCAATGTTGCAAAAGGACTCTCCGACTTTTGAACACAAGACAAATGAACGCCAACAAATGAACGCCGGCCCAGAAACATTTGAGTGCCATCAAGAAGTTTACAGTTTTCAGCTTTATTTATTGTGACATGTAAATAAAATCATATCTAAACAAAATCATGTTAAACACAGTTTATTAAAAAAAAAATTTGAACGCAGACAATTGAGCGCCATAAAGAAATTTACAGTGTTAAGCTTTATTTGTTATGACATGTAAATGAAATCATATCTAAACAAAACCATGTTAAAAAAAGGTTAACAAAACCAAATTTCTACTTCTACAGGCTAGTAATGAAAAATATTGAACGAAAAAAATCTTCTAATTGGACTCTTGAAGAATATTTGGTAACAATTTTTAAGATAGACTTTTTGACTCTTACGTATTTACTTTGCTACCCAGTATTTATTCTAATAATTTTATTTGATGTATGGTTTTATTTAGCTGTCAAAATATCTATGAATTTATAAATTGTAGATGTATATGACCAATTGGCATCTGCATTGCCTGATGCCACTCCTCTAACGAATTATTTGTATGCAGATGTCCACTGACAACACATTCATAGATACGCCAGACAGTCGAGGGGAACATAACATCTCTTCTTCCTGCCTTGCAAAGTCTACCTATACAAGTGTCTTCAGAGTAAAAGACCAAGTCATTTAGCTTGTCAGAATTACATCTTGTAAAGATTCAAATACATTTATAATGTCACTGGGAGGAACAAATGCCAATCCCAGCACCATTTTTGTGTATTATCGTATATCTTCCTTGGTACAGTATAAATAGCTTAAACCTAATCTTGAATTTTTTCCAAACGGCCTGCGATAAATGGAAGAAACACCCCAAACACCTCAGCATTTCTGAAGACAAAGAAAAGCTTTATGAAATGCTTTCTCATAGTCATACAAAATGGAAGATGGAGCAATCTCATTATCCTTGCAATATAGTTGTATCAGAACCCTGTTATATATACTTCCTCTGATTTTCTCTGGAGAATATAAACCATTGGAAGGACGCTTCCTTTATATAGGATATTAATCACATATAGCTGATGAAATAACTGAGGAGCTATTTTGAAAGTCCCATCTCCCATCCAGTGCTTATTTTCCTTCATCATTCTCAAATTATCAGGAGAAGCAAATATGAAATAAAGATCAGGGTTGTCATTACCAAAATCATAAGCAAGGAAATATTCCCCAGCTTACTTGTAAACAAGATCTTCGGGTATATATATTTACCCTATGTCACTTGGAGCTGAGACAGGCAATCCCTTGCACTTTCGTTGTTGTTGTACTGTCCACTAAAGGGAATGATACATATGAAGAACAGAAAGTATTTCAGGAGACTAAGTTAATTTAGGTGTCTTATATGATTTGCCTTGGTGAATTATTTGATGCTGCCACTTTCCTTTCTTGAAGTTGCATCATTGATACGCTAGCCGCCAACTTCGCATGGTACATGATTGTGATCACTAGCAGATGTGCATTCATCTCCAAAACATTTGCACATTCCATTTACACAAGCCATAACACCTTGCAACTCTTAAGTACTCTGTCTAGTCTGTAATAGTACCCTTAATGCAATATCTTTTGTTTGCCTTTGGATGATCTTATCTTCTACATTGTGTAGGTTCTGTAAGCTCAAATGAAACAAAACTAATTTTCCTTTAACAAAGATTTGTTAAAGTTTCCTAAACAGGCTAATTTTAACAAATAAACATATTGTTTCTGAAAAAATACAAGTGGTTTAGTTTAATAATAACCAAATGATTGTAATGGTCAAATAACAAATAAACACTTTCTACAAAAAGTGTAATGGGCTAATATCACAAGGATAACAGCCAAACGATTTTAATATTCGAACAAAAAATAAACAACTTTATTTACGTTTTTTTAAACATAATGATTTGTATTGATGATGCTCAAATGTTGGCACTCAAATGTTACTGTGGTCTATTGTCTTGCTCTCAGTTGTTGGCGCACATTTTTCGGCTTTCTTTTGTCTTGCACTCAAAAGTCATCACACGTAAAAGAGTTCAAGAATCAATATAACCTGGAACCAGACAAAACCAGAGAGCATCATTACCTTGGCTCAAGTTCTTTCTAGAAGGAGCATAATATTATAAAGAAAATCAAGGCAGTGATATTGAAACATGGGATCCATTAGCTGCTGAAGGTGATACACTGCACAATGTGATCACCCATGTTTACATCCGTGATGAGTATGTACCAACGATTTTGAGTGCAGATGTGACTGGTCAAAAGCTGTGTGAATACTATGTGTCAGAGTAAATTAATTGGGATTTTCCTATAGGCACCAGTAAAGAACCAGAACAAAAATCCAAGACTAGGCTGGATCTAAAGGAGACTAAGGACTTGTACTGATGGTACAGGCCAGGTCCAGCAGACATCTTTCAGAAAGACTATTGACAATCACGACTTTACTCTGACACCAGGAGCCTTTTTCTTTTTGGAAGATCACCAGCCCTAATATGGGATGGACACCACACAAATACTGTAAGTCACAAGATACCCCTAGTAGATGGAATGGTTCTTGTACCGAAAAAAAAACAGCAACCATAGTGACAGTCAAAGATTTAACTGAATGCTTCAATGACAGGGAAATGTCCCTCACGCGAGATTGTGATGGAATTATCCTTTTGTTTCACCCATAGTCCTACAGGGAGGATTTTGTGAAGAGTGCTACCAGGAATAAAAGAAAGCAAGGAAGAGTACCATTCCAGTGTCAGGTCAGAGATGACATAAACATAAAACGTGTCTCAATTACCATGTTCCTTTCATTAACAAGGCAAAGGCTGGACTTGACCAACTATCTTGCTGCAAAGATTCTGGAGAAATACAGTACATCACAGACTGGTCAACACATCTTCCTCAAGGTGTACCAGGAGCAACGAAGACTTGCTATTCCAGGACAAAAATCTTGAAGAAATAGACGTTCTGTTGATCTACCAGGCTTTGTTGGCATCACAAAGGAATCCATTGGTTACACAGATTGTATTCTTCTCCCCAGACACAGATGACTTAGTGTAAGTCATTAGCAAACTATGATTTCATACTGAAGAACACATTTATTTCAATAGTCTCTGGATGTATGGGGATAAAGCCAAAATGGAAAACCATATGGGCAGAAAGAACAAAGGCCATATCAGCCATCCATATGTTCACTGGTGCTGAACAAACTGGATGATTCTCTCATAAAGGCCAAGCAACCTGACTGCAAATATACATGAGTTGTCCTTCTCCAAAAAGAGCTGCTTACCATAGTTAAAGAGTCTCTTCTACCCTTAACAAAAGGAATGTAGCCTCTGAACAATTACAGTGCAGTAGTTAACCCCTTGAGCGAAAAAGATTTTTTTTTGGTAATTTCAGTGTTGTCAGGTGTATGAGGACAGAAGAGAATGTGAAAAGAATAGGCCAGACTATTCAGTGTAAGTGTAGGCAAAATGAAGATGAGCCGTGACCAGAGAGAAGGATCCCATATACAGTAGTATTGTCTTGGCAGTCAAAGGATGCAATAACTCTTTAGCAATAGTATCTCTTTGGGTGGCTGATGCCCCTGGCCAACCTACTACCTATGAAAGAGGAGGAAGTTGGGTCTGATTTATTAGGCAGAGAAATCACAGCAGCTATAAAGTAACTGAAAAATAGTAAAGCTCCTGGACCAGATGATATTCCAGCTGAGTTCTTAAAAAAATCTGGTGGGAGATGTCAAAGAAAAACTGAAACTATTATCCCATATGATTTATGAAAATGGAGATTGGCCAGATCATACAAAAATCTCAATGATTGCCTTCCTAAAAAACCAAAAACAATAAAGTGATGAGAACATAAGCTTAATTAGTCATGCATCAAAAATAAAACTTAGAAATTACGTGGAAGTTTAAAAGCAAAAGCTGAAGAATATGTTGGAAAGGAGCAATTTCGATTTAGATCAGGATGTGGAACACGAAAGGCAATTAGTTGCATAAGGATGATGCAAGAAAAAGTTCTAGATGTTAATGAAATACTTGTTTGTTTGATTAAGTTTGAGAAAAGATTCGGAACCTGGAAATGGAGGAAGAGTCAAACATGGATTCTGCCTATCACCAAATCTATTCAACATCTATGTAGAAGCAATGATTAAAGAGTCACTGGAAGATCTGGAACTGAGGCAAATGCTGTAGAACATCGACGCCCACTTCATGAAATACCTGAGCAGTGACAAAGCCAGTCACCACCCAACTATGGCATCCCACACCCGTGCCCCAACCAAAGCACTCAACAGCCACTGCACTACACCCCTCACCTTCAATTGTGCTCCAGATTCGTGGCTGATGGTAAGAAATGTGCTACCAGATGTCAGTGATTAAAAAATAAGTAAGTAGGCCATTACCTGTTGTGGTGGAATCTCCATTAACTAATGTTTTCTTTTTCCATGATTCTGGATCTACAGTAATGTGTGCTTTATGGTAGATACTGGTGGCTCTCGTTCACTTCTGCCCCATTCCCTCTTAAGGAAGGGCATGACCCATCATTCCAAGACTTCTGGTGTCTACCTGGTGGCTCCCAATAGATTTGTTATCCCCCAACCATGTTTATGAGATGTTGACACTAGTTTGGGGACATGCAGTACCATTGGAATTTCATCACCGACTTCATATTGCTTCTCAAAGAGGCAGATTTCCTTTACCATTTCCACCTTCTGGTTGACATCGCGCAACAATGCTTAGACAACACCAGATCTTACTCGTCCACACCTTTATCATCTGGCCCCTCCAACCTCTCTCTCCAAATCAACAGGCTCACGGATGCCTACACCCAATTCCCCTCTTTTATATCCCACCATCATCCACTCAGAACTATGACAGACACACATGGTTCCCACCAAGCAGGGTATCTGTCACCATTTCAAGATGACTTAGCCTCAGTGTTTTCAAGATTCAGACGTTTGGCCCCAGTCCATTTGGTAGCTGCTAAATGCACGTTTGCCGAAATAGAAGTAATTGGCATTTGTCAAAACGCCCCAAGCCCTACACATCATCCTGATGAATGATGGATCTCTATGCCCTTGTGGGGACTACAAGTATCTTTATATGCAGACAGAACCAGACCATTACTTCCTTCCCAACATTGCCGATGTCACCACCTACCGTCACAGTGCTAGAGTATTTTCGACCTTCAACCTCCTGAATGGGTGCCATTAGGAGACCATGAACTCAGAAGACATCCCAAATACTGCCATCACCACCTGCTTTGATAAATATACTTTCAGTCACTCCTGCTTTAGCCTTTGTGATATAGGGGCCACTTTTCAACGAATCATGTATGGTATCTTAGGAGAGCTCCCGTTGTTGGTACTTAGATGATATAATATCCCCCTTCAAAGAGGACCCCCTATATCATCTACATATCATCTTCAATCACATGCTGCAGAACGGCTTTGTAATTAGGTGCAACAAATATACATTTGGTACCAAGGAAGTGGCCTTCTTGGGTCATCGCATCACCCCCTCGCTGGGAAGGTGTCAGCAGTACACAAGTTTACGCCCACAACCCTTAAAGCACAGCTTTGGTTTTTTTGATATGGTAAACTATTATGACCATTTCTAGCCAGCCATCATTGCCACTCTTGCCCTCGTCTACGACTCTCTCTAGGAGGCACCCGTCACTGATGCAAAGAAGGGCCTATCAACTGCTACTGCCCTCACCTTTCCCGTGCCATCTCCTCAGATGTTAGTGACGCCGCTGTAGGGGGGGCATTAGTACTCGAACAAATGGTCTTCTTCATTAGAAAACTTTCTAGGACAGAATCCAGCTACTCTACCTTCAAAAGCAAACTATTGGTGGTTGTATTTGGCTCTCCATCACTTCTGCCACTTACAGTACAAATGAAACATTTTTGAGAAATGTTTATTGAACAAATGTGTCTCAGAGAGTCAAGCTCTATCATATATAAGATTAGTGTTACCTTTCTATTCCAATTTTCGGAAATAAGTAAAAACTTCCAGTTTTCTTACTGGGGAAGAGACGTCTCATTTCCGTTATGGGTGGAAGAGTTAATTGTAATTAGTTATTCAAATATCTTGTACTCAGTATTATGAATACACCCTTTCCAGCTCTAATTAAATTATGATAAAATCCAAGATATTAACGCCAAAAGTATTTCTATATCGTACAGACTGCCGATCTTATAGCGAGTCTAAATTTACAGTATAGCACTATATTGTTACATGCTTTATACTCTTAGAAAGCGAGTTTTTTTTCGAGTAATGTTACAACATTGAGCTTTCACTCAGCAATAAATTGTGATCAGATCAAAAATGTTTCAATGACTGACACATCCCAAGTGAATTCTGACTTTTCCAGATCAATCCTCTCTCTCTCTCTCTCTCTCTCTCTCTCTCTCTCTCTCTCTCTCTCTCTCTCTCTCTCTCTCTGTATATATATATATATATATATATATATATATGTGTGTGTGTGTGTGTATGTGTGTGTGGGTGACTGTGTGTAATAACTGTGTTATTGCCTTTCCTCTTGAGTCACCCCCAGTTAAGAAAAGCACTTGATGATGAAAAAACTACACACACAAACCCCTATACACATTTGCATATATATATATATATATATATATATATATATATATATATATATATATTTATATATATATATAGTGGGTGTGTGTGCGTGTTTGTGCGAGTGTATACGGTGTGATGCATATTCGTATAGATTTAGATACACTTTATATATACAAATATATATATATATATATATATATATATATATATATATATATATATATTCATCTTAGTTTGTACTTCATATTCTTCATAAAGGTCCCAACAGCTTTACGCCAGTTTATACCAGCAAATTTTCTTAGTTTGTCAATCCATTGTCTTCTCCTCCTTCCCCTGCTTCTTTTACAATATCTAGGAACCCATTCTGTTCTTTTTAATGTCCATTTATTATCTGTCATTCTCATTTCAGGCCCTGTCCATGTACATTTTTTTTTCATACATGTTAGAATATCCTCTACTTTAGTTTGCTCTCGTATCCATGTTCTTTTTCTCTTTGGGGAAACAGTAATTGCCTGTCCTAAACATGTATATTCGTTAATAATCTCTAGAGGTTCGTCCATAACCGTTATTTGTTGTCTCTGGATTTTCATTGAACATTATCTTAATCCTATTTTTACTCGTATTCCTTTTCAGTTGTACATTTCTGCTTTCTCTGTTCAAATCTTTTATCATCTTTTGCAATTACTCCCATGCTTCACTAAACAGAACTATGGAATCTGCAAGTCTCATCTTGTTAAGGCATACCCCATTAATGTTAATTCCTACATTTTCCCAATCTAAATTTTCTAAAACTTCTTCTAGGCATGCTGTGAATAATTTAGGAGAGATTGGGTCTCCCCGTTTAACTCCTTTCTCAGTCAGATTTTTCTCACTTTATGTAGTGTTAGGAATGCTGTTGTACTAACCGTGTGTCACACGATCGTACATAGTAACGCTATTTCTTTTTTTTTATATATTATGCTTTGTATCTTCGCTCTCCCCTCGCACTGATATGGACCTGAATAAACGTGTCTGTTTTTCTCACCATTAACTGTTAACAGCACTACTTGTCGCTTGAACATGAAATTGCCTGTTATGTTTTTATGTCCTTTTGCCTGGACTTTATGTATATATAAACGGATGTTCTGTAATAAAGTTACTCAGTTGCTTTCATCCTGCCTTCTTAGTCACAGCCTCTCTCGGCCCGTCACACTGTACTTACTATATAGATACATCTATTCTTTGTCTTTAAAGGGATTTCATTACTGCTGAAGTTTTGACAGAATCAAAAGCTTTCTCGTGATCTATAAATACCATACATATTGGTTTGTCATAATCTTTATATTTTTCACTATCTGGTTAATTATGGGGACATGGTCATTTGTTGAATATCCACTTCTAAAATCTAGCTGTCTTTCTATTCGGCCTAACATGGTCGTTGTGAATATCTTATATATTACTCTCGGAAATACACACACACACACACACACACACACACACACACATATATATATATATATATATATATATATATATATATATATATATGTGCGTGTGTGTGTGTGTGCGTGTGCGTGAGTTAAGTATGGATGTTAAGTGCAAATGAAAGAAAAGAAATGGAAATTGTTGTAAAAAATTAAAGTGTAGTACGTGAAGTGTCAGAATTAAGATGAGGAAAATAGGGATATGGGGATAAGTAGAAATGTTAGCTGAAAGAGTAGATTGTTGATACTTTTTTGGAGCCTATCGTTGTAAGGCCAAATAGCTTAATCTTGAAAAAAATATGGATATATGTATAGATTAAATGAGTTACTTGAAGACCAATTAGTCACTGTATGATTATTATTCAATGCTTTCATGATATGTAATGCCACGAGAAATTTTCCTTCAACGCTACAATTTTACGAATTTTGGGTATACTGTATAGGCTGGTGCTTGGGCCTGTGAGGTAATTTAGTGCCCAATTACAACTGGGGGGAAACACACACGTTTTATTTTGAATTAAAAGTTATAGTCCATTTCTTTTAGCGATGCATATTTGCACCGACTCGCAGCGGTGCCCTTTTAGCTCGGAAAAGTTTCCGGATCGCTGATTGGTTGGACAAGATCATTCTAACCAATCAGCGATCCGGAAACTTTTCCGAGCTAAAAGGGCACCGCCGCGAGTCGGTGCAAATATGCATCGCTAAAAGAAATGGACTATAGAAGAGGTTGAACAATAAGATGGAAGAACTAAGGTAAATTCTGAGAATATAAAGAAAGTGGCGCTATTGTAGGGGCCGCAGGAACGCTACAAACACACTTGAATAATTCCTACAGTGCACCCTATGAGCTTCACCGACGGCACTACTCCCTTACGGCAGTGTTTCCCAACCCTGGGGTAAATTACCCCAGTAGGGTAATGGACCCATATTTTTGGGGTAATCAAGATGTTACATTGAATATTCTGCACTGATGATGGTTCATTTTGATATCCATTAAAATGGAAAAGTTTGCATTTGTTTTGGATCCTTAACTATAAGCAGCCAATAGCGGGCTACATGATCCATACAGTTCATCAGGTGGCTGCAAAAAAACATCCGACGTTACCGGGTACATGTCCAATGGGGTAATTGATTAGTTGGAAATAAGATTTTGGGGTAATCATTTAAAAAAGGTTGGGAAACACTGCCTTACGGGCTGCTCACATAAACCAAGGGCAGTTATAGATTAAATAATAAATAATCTCATTCTAACAACAACCAAATGGATATCATTCTGCTATTTGCAGTCGACGTCTACAAATGGAGTTTTTTTATTCTTGTTTTTTTCTTTTTTCTTTTTTTTTTGCGCCGACTGAAGTAAAGGGGCTTAGTATAGAGAGAAGAGAAAGAAAAAAAAAATAGATAAAAGATCTGAGTCCTTAAACAGTCTCTGACGATCTATATACGACAACAAAGGAACTTCTCTCTCTCTCTCTCTCTCTCTCTCTCTGACTCCTTGAAACAGTCTCTGACTCCTTGAAACAGTCTCTGACGATCTATTTACGACAACAAAGAAAATTCCCTCTCTCTCTCTCTCTCTCTCTCTCTCTCTCTCTCTCTCTCTCTCTCTCTGACTCATTGAAACAGTCTCTGACGATCTATTTACGACAACAGAAAATCCCCCCCCCCTCTCTAACTCTAACTCTCTCTCTCTCTCTCTCTCTCTCTCTCTCTCTCTCTCTCTCTCTCTCTCTCTCAAGAAAGATAGATAGAGGGTATGGGGATGGGAGAAGGAAGGATCGGAGATGGGTTGGATTGGGGGTAGAGAAGGGGTCAAGTGTATAGGTGATAGGGTTATGTTGGGGATGGGGGGGGGGGGGTGGGGGATGGGGGCTTGGGGAAGGCTGAATTAAAGCAAGATGGTCAAGAGGTGATTTGAGTCCCACTTGAATCAGGGGGAAGGTCTCTCGAGGTAGAGCTGAAGAGTGCCTTCGGGCTTCGACCTGCATCATGTCACACGAAAGAAGAATTCCCAAGTTAAGAAACGACAAAGAAACGACAGAAAAATAATAAAAATGGAAGGGAAAGAAAGCAAATTAAGAATTTCCAATGAGGAAATAAGTAATGATGGCACGAACTATCCTTATAAGTTACATTTTCTTTGTTCATAGTATAGAATCTCAAAAGTTCAAACTTGCAGCAAATGTTTTTATGTTGAACAGGCTGACATAAGTATTTTTATAGTTTATGTATGAAATATCTGTTTTGATGTTGTTACTGTTTTTAAAATATTTTATTATCCGTTAATAATTTCTCATAACGTTTATTTATTTCCTTATTTCTTTTCCTCACTGGGCTATTTTTCCCTGTTGGATTCCTTGGGCTTATAGCATCTTGCTTTTCCAACTAGGGTTGTAGCTTAGCTAATAATAATAATAAAAATAATAATAATGATAAGAAGAAGAAGAAGAATAAGAAAACTGACTATTAAGACAGTTTTGCTGGGCACTTACAAGTAGCATGGCAGTCTGTCTTTCAAACTGTAGGTATCAAGAGTCGAGAATTATCATGTGAGAAATACATACATACATATACCAAGGCACTTCCCCCAATTTTGGGGGGTAGCCGACATCAACCAAAGAAACAAAACAAAAAAGGGGACCTCTACTCTCTACGTTCCTCCCAGCCTAACAAGGGACTCAACCGAGTTCAGCTGGTACTGCTAGGGTGCCACAGCCCACCCTCCCACATTATCCACCACAGATGAAGCTTCATAATGCTGAATCCCCTACTGCTGCTACCTCCGCGGTCATCTAAGGCATCGGAGGCAGCAGCAGGGCCTACGAACTGCGTCACAATCGCTCGCCATTCATTCGTATTTCTAGCACGCTCTCTTGCCTCTCTCACATCTATCCTCCTATCACCCAGAGCTTTCTTCACTCCATCCATCCACCCAAAAAATCTGATAATGGGAGGATCAAGGAAAGGAAAAGGCTCCCAGAAGGGAGTTGTTGGAAAAGAGAAAAAAAAAAACCTTGGAAAAGCACAATTGAATATAATAAAAGTTGGAGAAGGGCTAAAAAATACCATAGGTTTAGGGAAAGGGAGAAAAACCAGAGATGAAGAAAAGCAGTAGTTGTAGGGTAATGTGTAAGGAAATAAACGAAAATAAAGTTGGAAAATGACAGGACGATGCGCTGAAGGGACCAAAAATGAAAAGATAGTCTGAATTTAGCAACTCGTACAATGTTGAGCTCACATCACCCTTGATAAATGGACTACTATGGAGAGGCCTGACAAGTTTTGTAAATGCGCATTATAATGACTCATGAGTTAAGACATCGTCCGTCAACAGAATATATAGAGAGAGAGGCGTTGGATCAATTGTTTTCTCCTTCATGAATTTGATTTATGTCCTGAGCTATGATAAAAAGGCCGTTAGTAAACTGGTTGAGAATAGGTTTGATAGAAGGCATTGTCACGTTGTATATATTGTAGATAGGTAGATATATATTTCAGCAATTTGTCTGTATCACCAGTTTAGTGTGGGTCACGAAAATGATACTCATTGCTGCATTCATTCTTGATCTGTTAAACTGTACTTATATACAAAGATAAATGTGTGTTATTTAACATATTTATCTCATTAAGATTTCGAGAGTTTTACTTACAAAGAGTGTGGATAAAAGTAGAACTCTGATTTCATGAAACAAGTAGAAAGCAAATGAAATGTAGGTGCTTAGTAATACGATAAGAAACAACAGATATATGAATTTCCTTTTGTGGAACAAGAATATTATTATTATTATTATTATTATTATTATTATTATTACTTTCTTACTTACTAAGCTATAACCCTTGTTGGAAAATCAGGATGCTATAAGCCCAAGGGCTCCAACAAGGAAAGCTCCCCCAGTGAGGAAAGGGAATAAGGAAACTACATGAGAAGAATATTTATCAATCACGACATATGATTATGACAAGACAATCTCGTTTGCTTTAATGAGATCATTTTATCATCATCATTAACTAGTAAGTTATATTTTAAGAAATGTTTACATACTTGTATTCATCTACTCAACTGAATGTTTTGATTAATTGATATATTTGGGCTTCGTGGTGAGATCTGAGGTTACGGTTCCACGTTCGTTTTTGCTCACTCTGTTAGAAACCCATTGTGCCCTGGTTAACTTGAGAAGTGAAATAGCAACCTAGTAGATATACTGTACAAGTATTGTGGTTGCAGCTCGGATAAGTTTCTAACCTTAATCCATAAAGTTTGCTGAGAACTGAAAGACTAAATCTCTCCGGGAGCACCTCACAATAAGACGAACTATATATATATATATATATATATATATATATATATATATATATATATATATATATATATATATATATATATATATATATATATATATCCTTCATCGTTCCCTCTAAACCAAAGGATCTCTTGTTAATATCTCTTCAAAAACTTTACCAAAGTATTTTCCTCCCCCAAACCCTTCTCTAAATCGTCCTTCACATTATCAGCCATTGAAACCATTGTCCCTCTCTTGACCTTCCACCCTTAACATAATCCTCCTAAGCCCTTTGCACTCAAATCCTTGACTCTCTTATCATATAAGTAATTTTTACCACCCGTCTAATTTTCTCATCTAATTTACCAGCCTCTCGGCAGCGAGATCTCAAAAATCCACCTCAACATCTTTATTTGTTTGTTCCAGCTTCTGCTCCTCTTTCCTTTTCGATGCCCATGTTTGTTTCTGAACCATGCATCACCAGTAGTCTCCAGCTTCTTTGTAGCGAGATCTCAAAACTCACTGTAGTCGGCGCAGAGAATCCGGGCGAAATAAGTCCCACCCCCTGATGACGTCATACCAAATCATGTTTGTTTCTGAACCATGCCTCACTAATGGTCTGATTACAATAAAATAAATCTTAATTTTCTGTTCATTTGTCAGTATTGTCTCAAAAACTACCCCTGCCACCATCCTCCATTTCTTTAAAGCTGCTTTTATTTTTACTTTCAATTTCAGCTTCACAAGCTCCCTCCTGAATTAAAGTAGTTCCCAAGTGCTTTAGATCTTCTACCCAAGATTCTTTTATCTTGTAAAAGTATTTTTTTCTCTACACATTTTTGGACACCTTAACCTCAAGTTTACTTGCATTCACATGAATGCTCCTCCATACAAGAGATTTCTGTTCCTTTCTTACTATTTCAGCCATTCTTACTTAGTCTTCTATAAACACCAGACCATTAGCATGTGATAGTTCCCATAGATTTCCCTTCATAATCCTTTTACTCAATCCATCCATAACCAACACAAACAGAAAGAGGCTAAGTGGCAATCCATGAAGTAAACCAACTCTAATTACAAATTATTTTGTCTTGCCATATGTTGTTATTACTGCTGTCATTGTTCTTTTTCATGCACCAAGTTAAAAAACCCAACCAACGTTCATGACACTTTCTTCTTTATGAAACATCAAAAAACAGCATCTCCGAGTATTCTATCAAATGACTACTCTATGCATATGAATACACAGGGGAATTTCTGATCACCATCCACCGTCTTTTCCTGTAACTTCCAAATTATAAAGATCTAATCAACTCGACCTCTCCCTCTAATAAACCCTTTTGTTGTTCAACAATTTTCACAATTGCTCATATTTTATCAGGTATTCTTTGTAAAACCTTCAACATAAATTATGTTACTTCTATTTCTCTATAATTATCACATGCCATATTTCCATCATATTCAAACATATCTCCCTTCTGTTTGAACACATTTGACATCAAACATTCTTCCCATTCATTTGCCATTATTTCCTCTTCCCATATTGCCCTAATTTTGATAATTTTTACAGTTGCAGTGCCTGCTCTTCTCTCTCCACACCTTCAACATTCCAAATCTGATGGACACATAAAGCTTTGATATTCATCTTTGCTTCCGTAGATTGTATCTTCATCTTAAGCCCTGTCCACACGATCGAGCATGCCCGACGGGCAAACAGTGATACTAGGCCACAATAGTTAGTGAAAATGAGGGTTGGCGACGTCAGAAACGGGAAAACTAAAGGCAGGGATGTGGCAACACTGTATGATGCCAAATCCCTGCATTTTGTTTTCCCCATTCTGACGTCATTAACCCTAATTTTCACTCACTACTGTTGTCTGGTATCACTGTTTGCCCGTCGGGCATGCTCGATCGTGTGGACAGGGCTTTAGGTCTTTCAACCCTCTCCTTCTTCCACAATTCCTCTCCTTCATTTTCTATATTTAATAGATGTTTATAAGGATTTGCTCATTTTCATTTTGTATCATCGTATTTATGGAAGATAATTCCATCGCTATTTTTGATAACTCCTGACTGACCTAAATCTTCTGTATGTTTTTACCTTGACTTTGAGAATCTGTAAATAGTCTTTTCCCCATCCTTTGATAGTAGCCGTCTATTCAGCTCATATGTAGCTCTTCCAAAAGCAATAGTGA